>NW_017672390.1:77711-107908 GCF_001879085.1 Nicotiana attenuata
TTGCCGACTGTTGTTTAGGGGGTCGTTCATTGCCTCCCCATCGTTTTCCGGCCGGTTTATACTCGTGGCTGAGGTGGCCTGTACTGCTGCTGAGTCTGCTGACCCCAGTTCTGATTACCTTGCCTCTGACCCCCGTAGTTAGCCACATAGTTCATATCTTCAGGGTGCTGATGATGATGATCATGCTCTGTATTCCAAGGATTACCAATTGGCTGGCTAATGCAAGATGTGCACAAGCCCCCATTGGTAGTATCTACTATATGAACCTGCTGCTTCTGCCCTGATTCCTCCACCTTTTTGGTGAGGATGCTCATTTGTGTCAAGAGAGTCGCCATATTTTCAGCCATTGTATTAGAAGGATCGAGAGGCACTGAGTGCACCACTGGAGTGATAGGTGCGTTCCTAGTTGTCCAACCCGAATTCTGCGCCATCTTGTCTGACCTTCTCTCCAAGTCTTGCTCAAGAATGCCCCACCAGCAGAGGCATCTACGATATTCTTCATGCTGTCTGACAGTCCCATGTAAAACCGTTGTCCCAACATCTGTTCTGGAACACCATGGTGGGGACACATAACCAACATTCCCTTAAACCTGCCCCATGTCTCGTGTAGTGTCTCCATTGGTTTCTGTTTGAAACTCACAATCTCATCAATTTGTTGCGCAGTTTTCCTGGGCGGGTGGAACTTGTTGTGAAATTGCTTGACCAACTCATCCCAAGTTTCTATAGAGTTTATGGGGAGCGAGTTTAGCCAAACCTGAGCAGCTCCTGTCACCGAGAACGGAAACAATAATAGCCTGATTGCTTCCGGAGTCACGTTGGGTTGCCTTTGAGTTTTGCATATAGACAGGAAGTTCTTCAAGTGCTGCTGAGGATCTTCTGTTTGTGTCCCAGAAAAGAGTCCCTTGTTCTGCAACAAGTGTAGCATGTTATTTTTGATTTGGAACGATTCATCTTGTATTGCGGGCACAACAATGGCAGTAGCCAAATTGTCAGTTGTTGGTTGTGCCCAATCGTATAATGCACCCTCAGGCACAGGAGGTGCCCCTTCCCTGGCATTTAAGCCAGCTTGCTCATTCCTGACGTTTCAGTTGGGATCGTTTACGTCTCCCATGTTAATTTCGATTTTGAGTGTTTGTTGGGATTGTTGAATTCTTTTGTTGGCACGGTTCAATGCCCGGAATGTTTGCTCGGGGTCTGAGAGTTCTTCAAGTAGTTCTCCAGTCCTCGTAGACTTTCTAGGCATTCACTTGAGCACCCAAGTCAACAACTGTTAAATTTTCAATAAAAAATTTGGTAGAGAGAAAACTGACTAAAATAAGAATCTTTGTATTTCTGTCAATGGCAATTGATAATTCCGTTAACTCCCCGGCAACGGCGCCAAAATTTGATCTCGCCCAACTATGCCTTATAAAAAGGACTAAGCGGTCGCTGCAAATATAATCCGGTTTACAAGTCCGGAGTCGAATCCCACAGAGAACTAAGGTTTAGCTACAGCTGTTCACTATCACCAAGAAGACAAGCTTGAACAATTCCTAACTTATATATATTAAGATTCTTGTGTTTAACTAATTAACTAACAAATTAAAATAGTAAATTAACAACTAACGATACTGAAGGTTAGAGAAAAGATTAAGGAGGTCTAGAGTTATGATTTCCCCAATTGTCGGAATCCTTCCCGCTATGTCTTCTATAATTTCGCCTAAGTATTCTCTACCGATCATGAGCACTCATATTACCGTAAATCTCTCCCGAGTAATTACGATAATTTACTAGACGCACTCTCCCGAGTTAATACAGCTCACTTCAGATCGCACCCAAGGCTTTGTTATCCCTAATCCCACCTTTAAACCCGCAATTATAGATTCCTCTAATAATCTAGGAGTGGTGTTGTTCAACAATACCCTAAATATGCACTCTTTTCCAAGTTATGCACACTAAATAGGCACAACTAATTGAGGATCCTGTCAATTAACTACAACAAACATGAAGTTGAACAAATAGAGATTAAACTAGCAATTTGTATTCACATAAACAAGAAGTTCATCACCCAATAGGTTCCATCAGAACCTTAGACAAGGAATTTAGCTACTCATGGCTATAGGAAAATAAACTAAGATAGAATTCATCATAAAAATCAAAAGTAAAGAAGAAAGATGTTTGGAGTATTCTCTCACAATGGTTTTCCTTGCTAAGAAACCCTAAAAATCAATAATTAATCTCTTGGGCGAAGTCTAATGTTTTAAATAGGGTTTAGGTCTAAAAATCCCGTATTTGACACTTTGACCCCTGAACTTTTCTGCGCCTGCCGCGGTTCTGCCGCGGTCGCGGTAGAATCGCGGCCAATCACCCTCTCTGAATCTCTAAAGTTCTGAAGCTGCCTTCCACCGCGGTTCTACCGCGGTCGCGGTAGAACCGCGTCCAAACCATTTTTCTGAATCCTAAGGGCTGGCAGGGCGTAGCTTCATTGGGAATTTACACATTTGGCCTCTTTTCTCCAATTTTGACTCCAAAACTGCTCCTTAGCCTTCCTTATACATATATCACCTGCAAATCATGAAAAGCACTAATAAGAGCATTTTGTTATCACTTTTAGCATTAAAACTACACGAGAAGGTGATTATTTAAGGTGTGATTATAGTCAAATTCACCTATTATCATTTGGCCTAGAGGATGTAGTGAGCTCATCATCGAAAATCAAAACATCCCCTCAAATTCCTGTAAAGATTCCATCCAAACCATTAAGAATCCTGAAGGAAAAAAAAAGTAAGAATTGCATTGGCCTGTGATCTTGGTCAATCTTTGGATGGTTGACCTCTCTATTGAGCACTTGTAACTACAATCTCTATAGATATATAAAGCTGGGAATTCAGCCAGCTTTCATATTTATTTTATTCTTGTTTTGTTGAATTTTTTCTTTTATTTCACTCCTTCACTCCATCTTTTTCTAATAATATTTTATTAGTCCACTACCCAGAATAATAACTACTACGTATATAATGGCCCAAAACATTAAGCCCAATAGCCGTTTAGTGTTTTTCTTTGACAATAAAAGTCCATATTGCCGTTTTGTTTCCTTTTAACATACCCCACATTTTGAGCGACTCTTTCCTCTGTGACGACCCAAAGGGTCATCACCTGTTTTCTCCCTTTTTTCGTGCTTCCGAGGCCTTGAAAACCTCACTTTAGTGGCCTCGATTTGCGTGCGCGGTCCGGGCGCATAGCCGGAAAGCTTATATGTTAAATTCTGTGAAAGTTGCAAAACAATTTGGCTTTAAAATGATTAAAGTTGACTTTGGTCAACATTTTGGGTAAACGGACCCGGACACGTGATGTGACGGTCCCGGAGAGTCCGTAGAAAAATATGGGACTCGGGCGTATGCCCGGAATCGAAATCCGAGGTCCCGAACCCGAGAAATGAATTTTTGAAAGAAATTATTTTTCTGAAATGAATATGAAAATTTGAAATGAAACTGGATTAGAAAGTATTGGTATCGGGCACGTATTTTGGTTCCGGCACCCGGTACAGGTCTTATATGTGGTTTAAGCGCTTTCTGTGAAATTTGGTTGAAATCGGACGTCGTTTGACGTGTTTCGGACCTAAATATCTAAAATTTGAAGTTTAAGAAGTTAGAATGAAAAGTGATGATTTTGAGGTTTGATTCATTGATTTTGATGTTATTTTGGCGATTTGATCGCACGGTTAAGTTCGTAGGATGTTGTTGAGTTAGTGTATATGTTTGGTTAGGAGCCCCGAGGGCTCAGGAGTGTTTCGGAGGTGTTTCGGGATTGTTTAAACTTAGGAAAAATTGCAGAAAGTTCAGTTCTGGTGTTCTGGTAGGTTGTTCTATGCGATCGCATAGGAGCATCCGCGATCGCATAGTGTAAGTCTCAGGTGCCCCGTCTTTGTTCTACGCGATCGCAAGAGTTCATCCGCGATCGCGTAGCTTAGCCCCATTCCTTCAATGCGATCGCATTCTCCTCTACGCGATCGCGATGTATAAAGCCAGCTTTCATTATTTTCCTTTATGCGATCGCGTGTTACTGTCCGCGATCGCAGTGCTCAGAAACTCTACTCTATGCGATCGCAACCTTGTGTACGCGATCGCAGTGCACAGCAGGCCTTACCCTATGCGATCGCAATCTCCTTCCCGCGATCGCGATGAACAAATTCGCCCAGTTATTTTAATTCTTCAAAACAGAATGCAAACGGGATTTTCATAACACTTCTCAAACTCTTTCTTCTCCAAAGTTCTAGGGCGACCATTGAAGCATCCTTTCACCATTAACTCTTGGGTTAGTAATTTTTAACTCGTTTTCTTCATTTTCCATCAACATCTATTGAATTCCTAGACTTAAAACATGTGATTAAGGGTAGAAATGGGGGATTTGAGTAGAATAAGGCTTTTTGATTTTTCTTGATCTAGACCTCGTTTTGGGGTCGAATTTGAAAACAAATTATATATTCGGGCTCGTGGGTGAATGGGTGATATGAATTTGGTCCGAACCTCGTGTTTTGACCAAGCGGGCCCGAGGGCGATTTTTGGGATTTTGGGAAGAAAGCTTGGAAATCTATAATTAGCCATTGGGTTTGATTTGTTTAGCATATATTGATACTATGAAGTCATTATTGTATAGATTTGATTAAATTGGAGCCGAATTCGAGATGGAAAGCAGTTGTGGTGGATTGATTTGGCTGTGGAAGTTGAGGTAAGTGGTTGGTCTAACCTTAGCTTGAGGGAATAGGAGTTGAGTCTTATTTGCTACTTGCTAATTGTCGAGTACGATGTATAGGCATGGTGACGAGTATCTATACATTGGTGTCTAGCATGACCGTGAGTCCTATATTGTGATTTCCATGACTTCGTTGTATTATTCATGCCTTGGTGATTATTTCTATTTGGAATTGTGCAAAGATGTGGAAAGAATCGTGACTTATGGATATTGAGGAGCGTTGGCTCCAATTGTATAGCGAATTGCGGAAGTATAAATGATAATTGAACCTCTAGAGCATTGGCTCGAGTTGTGAAGTGAATTGTGAAGTAAAAATGAGGAGAGAAAAGATCATTATGCTGTCCCTTGGCGGCTATTGTTAAGTTGTGGTTCCCTTGTACTGTGTTCTTAATTGATATTACGGACGCTTAGGTTAATGCTTCCTTGTGTTGAGTGATGACTATAGTTATAGCTAAGGTAGTTAAGTGTTGTCATAGGTTGGTTATAGCTGAGATAGTTAAGTGTTGTCATAGGTTGGTCATAGCTGAGGTAGTTAAGTGTTGTAACAGGATTGATCATAGTTGTGGTAGATAGATGTCATAACTGGATTGATTATAGTTGTGGCAGTTAGACGTTGTAACATGATCGGTTATAGCTGCGGTAGTTAGATGTTGGGACCAGTGCGGTTATTGATATTGTTCCCTTGCCGGGATCTAACTGCTTTATTGTATTCCCTTGCCGGGATTTTCTACCATTGTTTGTTTACTTCTTTGCCCCGTATTTGTGACTGTTGTTTGGATGAGAAAGAATGATATTGGTGGATCGGGTTGTACACCGCAACAATGATATTGGAGGGTCGGGTTGCGCGCCGCAACAATGATATTTTAGGGTCGGGTTGAACGCCGCAACAATGATATTTGAGGGTCGGGTTGCACGCCGCAACAATGATATTTGAGGATCGGGTTTCACGCCGCAATAATGATATTGGAGGGTCGGGTTGCACGCCGCAACAATGATATTTGAGGGTCGGGTTGCACGCCGCAACAATGATATTTGAGGGTCGGGTTGCACGCCGCAACAGTTGCTGATTCAAGGGTGTTTAGTTGGAGTGTTCGTTTCTTGATTCGTTGTAAATTCTTTGGCATGCTTCTACCTTTATATTGTGTTTTCCTAATTGTAACTATTGCCTCCCCATAACATGTTCCCCCTTCCGTTATTGACTGTTTACTTCCCGTATTTCTTTCCGTCGTATGCATATATTTGAACTACACAGGTTTATCTGGTAGTCTGGTCCTAGCCTCGTCACTACTTCGCCGGCACATGGGGTCAGTTGTGCTGATGCTACACTGTGTGCTCTTTTGCACAGATCCAGGTTTTGGTCAGCAGCTCCAGTAGCAGGGGTGCAGGTTTTCAGTCCAGCGAGACACCGATGTAGCCTTGCAGGCGTCCGCAGGCCCGGCGTCTCCCCTATCCTTTATACTTGACTGTTATCTCATTGTATCCGAGACAAAACAGAGATGTTTCTTTCAGACCTTGTATTTAGTATTCTTAGATGTTCGTAAGTATGTGACTCCAGCTCTTGGGTAGAGATTCATGTTGGGAACTCCGTATTTTATTCAGTTATTTGAAATTTAAGACTTCCGCTTTTGAATTTAGTTATGTTGCCTTTATTTTAATGCTGTTAATTATTAAAAAGGAATATGTGCTTAATGGAAAGTGATTAAGCTTGGCTTGCCTAGCTCCTACTAGTAGGCGCCATCACGACCCCCGAAGGTGGGAAATCCGGGTCGTGACAAGTTGGTATCAGAGCCCTAGGTTACATAGGTCTCACAACTCACGGACAAACTTGGTAGAGTCTGAGGGATCGGTACGGAGACGTCTGTATTTATCCCCCAGAGGCTACAGAGTTAGGAAAAAGTTTCACTTCTATTCTTTCTTGTCATGCGATTTTGTTCTCTCAGTGCTAAATTGAAACCTCTACTCTTGTCCTCTCATGAATGGCGAGGTTATGTACCGCTTCTTCAGCCGAGCAGCAGCGGACCGGTATTAGATCAGCTACGTCTTCGGAGGCTCGTTGAGGTAAAGGTATTAGAGGTGGAGGTAAAGGTATTAGAGGTGGAGATGCAGGTACTGTTCTGGTTTGTGGTAGAGAAGCTTCGATTTTATTTTGCGCCGCATCTAGTCATGCCTAGTGTTTTGTTGAGTGTTCCTGTTTATGTGTCTGCACCGGTGGGTGATTCTATTGTGGTTGATCGAGCCCATCGTTCTTGTATTGGGGTGATGGGAGGCCTTGAGACTCGAGTAGATTTGTTGTTGTTGGACAGGTTGACTTCGACATTATATTGAGGATGGACTGGTTATCGCCTTACCATGCCATTTTGGACTGCCATGCCAAGACTGTGACCTTAGCTTTACCGGGTATTCCTCGTTTAGAGTGGAGAGGGACTCCAGGTCATTCTACCCGCAGTGTCATGTCGTATGTGAAGGCTCGACGTATGGTTGAGAAGGGGTGTTTGGCTTATTTAGCTTATGTTCTGGATTCCAGTGCTGAGGTTCCCTCTATCGATTCTGTGCCCGTTGTTCGTGATTTCCCCGATGTTGTTCCTTCAGACCTGCCGGGTATGCCACCCGACAGGGATATAGATTTTTGTATTGATCTGGTTCCGGGAACTCAGCCCATTTCTATTCCGCCATCTCGTATGGCCCCGCCGGAGTTGAAAGAGTTAAAAGAACAGTTGCAAGATTTTCTTGAGAGGGGCTTCATTAGGCCCAGTGTTTCGCCTTGGGGTACGCCGGTATTGTGGTTAACAAGGAGAATGGATCAATGAGAATGGGTATTGATTGCCGGCAGTTGAACAAGGTTACAATCAAGAATAAGTATCCGCTTCCGAGGATTGACGATTTATTTGATCAGCTTTAGGGTGCCAAGGTATTTTCAGAGATAGACTTGAGATCTGGCTACCATCAGTTGAGGATTAGGGCATCCGATGACCCTAAGACAGCCTTCCGCACTCGGTATGGGCATTATGAGTTCTTGGTTATGTCATTTGGATTGACAAATGCCCCAGCAGCTTTCATGGACTTGATGAACCGAGTGTTCAGGCCTTATTCAGATTCATTCGTGATAGTGTTCATTGATGATATATTGATATATTCCCTGCAGCCGAGAGGAGCACGAGCAGCATCTCAGAGTGGTTCTTCAGACTCTGAAGGATAGTCAGCTATATGCAAAACTTTCAAAGTGCGAGATTTGGTCGAGTTCAGTTGCATTCCTGGGTCATGTCGTATCAGCAGAGGGTATCCGGGTTGACCAGAAGAAGATTGAGGCAGTCAAGAACTGGCCTAGACCAGCATCAGCTACAAAGATTCGGAGTTTCTTGGGATTGGCAGGCTACCATCGTCGGTTCGTGGAGGGGTTCTCATCTATTGCAGCCCCGATGATCAGGTTGACCCAGAATGGTGCCCAGTTCAGATGGTCGGATGAGTGTGAGGCGAGCTTTCAGAAGCTCAAGACAGCTCTGACTAGGGCACCGGTATTGGTTTTGCCCACAGGTTCAGGGCCTTATACAGTCTATTGTGATGCTTCCCGTATTGGGCTTGGTGCGGTATTGATGCAGGACGGCAGAGTCATGGCCTATGCTTCGAGGCAGTTGAAGATCCACGAGAAGAATTATCCGGTTCATGATCTAGTGTTGGCAGCCATTGTTCATGCTTTGAAGATTTAGAGGCATTATCTATATGGTGTGACGTGTGAGGTGTACACTGATCACAAGAGTTTTCAGTACTGTTCAAGCAAAAGGAGTTGAATTTGAGGCAGAGGAGGTGGTTGGAGTTGTTGAAAGATTATGATGTTGCTATCTTGTATCACCCGGGGAAGGCCAATGTGGTGGCCGATGCTTTGAGTAGGAAGTCAGCCAGTATGGGCAGTCTTGCTTATATTCCAGTCAGTTAGAGGCCGCTTGCTTTGGATGTTCAGGCCTTAGCCAATCAGTTCGTGAGACTGGATGTTTCTGAGCCCAGTCGTGTGTTGGCTTGCACGGTCGCTCGTTCTTCATTGTTGGAGCGTATCCGTGATTGGCAATTTGATGATCCCCATTTGTGTGTCCTCAGAGACACGGTGCAGCGTAGAGGTGCCCAGCAGGTTACCTTAGATGCGGATGGAGTCTTGAGATTGCAGGGGCGGGTTTACGTGCCCAATGTGGACGGGCTTCGAGATATGATTTTAGAGGAGGCCCATAGTTCTCGGTACTCTATTCATCCAGGCGCCGCGAAGATGTATCAGGATTTGCGGCAGCATTATTGGTGGCGTAGAATGAAGGAGGATATTGTAGCATATGTGACTCCAGTTCTTGGGTAGAGATTCATGTTGGGAACTCCGTATTTTATTCAGTTATTTGAAATTTAAGACTTCCGCTTTTGAATTTAGTTCCGTTGCCTTTATTTTAATGCTGTTAATTATTAAAAAGGAATAGGTGCTTAATGGAAAGTGATTGAGCTTGGCTTGCCTAGCTCCTACTAGTAGGCGCCATCACGACCCCCGAAGGTGGGAAATCCGGATCGTGACAAGTTGGTATCAGAGCTGAGGTAGTTAAGTGTTGTAACAGGATTGATCATAGTTGTGGTAGATAGATGTCGTAACTGGATTGATTATAGTTGTGGCAGTTAGACGTTGTAATAGGATCGGTTATAGCTGCGGTAGTTAGATGTTGGGACCAGTGCGGTTATTGATATTGTTCCCTTGCCGGGATCTAACTGCTTTATTGTATTCCCTTGCCGGGATTTTCTGCCATTGTTTGTTTACTTCTTTGCCCCGTATTTGTGACTGTTGTTTGGATGAGAAAGAATGATATTGGTGGATCGGGTTGCACGCCGCAACAATGATATTGGAGGGTCGGGTTGCGCTCCGCAACAATGATATTTGAGGGTCGTGTTGCACGCCGCAACAATGATATTTGAGGGTCGGGTTGCACGCCGCAACAATGATATTTGAGGATCGGGTTGCACGCCGCATCAATGATATTGGAGGGTGTTTAGTTGGAGTGTTCGTTTCTTGATTCGTTGTAAATTCTTTGGCATGCTTCTACCTTTATATTGTGTTTTCCTAATTGTAATTGTTGCCTCCCCATAACATGTTCCCCCTTCCGTTATTGACTGTTTACTTCCCGTATTTCTTTCCGTCGTATGCATATATTTGAACTGCACAAGTTTATCTGGTAGTCTGGTCCTAGCCTCGTCACTACTTCGCCGAGGTTAGGCTAGGCACTTACCAGCACATGGGGTCGGTTGTACTGATGCTACACTGTGTGCTCTTTTGCACAGATCCAGGTTTTGGTCAGCAGCTCCAGTAGCGGGGGTGCAGGTTTTCAGTCAAGCGAGACACTGAGGTAGCCTTGCAGGCGTCCGCAGGCCCGGTGTCTCCCCTATCCTTTATACTTGACTGTTATCTCATTGTATCCGAGAAAAAACAGAGATGTTTCTTTCAGACCTTGTATTTAGTATTCTTAGATGTTTATGAGTATGTGACTCCAGTTCTTGGGTAGAGATTCATGTTGGGAACTCCGTATATTATTCAGTTATTTGAAATTTAAGACTTCCGCTTTTGAATTTAGTTCCGTTGCCTTTATTTTAATGCTGTTAATTATTAAAAAGGAATAGGTGAATAAGTTTGGCTTGCCTAACTCCTACTAGTAGGCGCTATCACAATCCCCGAAGGTGGAAAATCCGGGTCGTGACATCCTCAAAGGTCAGAGCTTCCTTCCAAGATAAAATTCCCAACCTTTCTTCAGTTCGTGACATGGTATAACCGTTTGGTTTTTCCAACTATCTTCTCCTAATAATTCTCTACTCATCCTCATTATTTCTAATTACAATGATATTTAATGTGTATTAATTTCTGATTATTAAATTGATAATTAATTGTGTGCCTACTAATACTCCTCTTTAGTGGACAATATATAGATTGGTGATGAATGTTGCGCATGTTATAACTTGATTACTTTCTCTTGCTTTTCATTATTTTCTTAGTATGTCATACTCTTTTCTTTTAGAATTGGGTCTTCACATGGATGATTGGTTGATAAGGGTTAGAATTTGTAGAATGTGAAATTCTTTTAATTCCAAGAAAAATGGAGAGTTGATTGGCTTAGATATGATAATTATTGACGAAAAGATACCTACATGATTCTTATACTTTTATATATAGATTCTGTTTGTGTCTTTTTAATTTCAAAATATTTACCTATTTTCTTTTATCAGCAAAACTTGATACATAATACAAATAACAAGAAACTATATAACAAGTTGAGTGAAGTTTTTTTTGTCTGTTATCAAGAATTTCAAAGTTGTTAAAAGCAGTGGTGGATATAGGCACGTTGAAAGTACTTTTAAAATTAATTTCTTACTTAAAACTGTCGTCAAGAGTCCAGATTAAAATATTGTTAATATTCCTATAACTGTCGTCAAGAGGGTGAACAATAATACTGTTATATCAGGTATATTTATTATAATTGTTTGCTATATTTCTTTAAATATCCATGTAATTTTGAAATACTTTATGCTCTTTATTTGTAGATGTGGTGTGTTGTTTGTGCGGAGTTGGAGACATGTAGACTGCTGGCTCGAGGTGGAAAAAAAGGGACATCCAAATTATTACTGATTAGTGAGTCGCTTCTCATTTTATGTTCCTTTAATTTGTAAGCCCTCCGAAATTTTTATTTCCTATTATGTTTCAGTGCCTCTTCCTCAAATGTGCTCTATTGGTAGAGTAAAATCTTTCAAACAGATATGTTAGTTTGGTTCGGGAAAAGTGGGATTACTGTCTTTTAAAACCAATATTGCCTAAACTGAAAAAATTCACCTCTTTTTTTTTTTTTTTACCAATTATTCATTGCATGATTATATTTGGATGAATCATATGAATTTTTCCTCTATTAGAGTATGATCCATCTTTTTCTTGTAGTTTTATCAAATCAAAAATTACTTTACTGAAAGAATTTAGTGGAAAATTCGATCCTTGTTTGTATAAGAAGTATTTTGGCCCGTACATAGTGATAGTAACCGCTACAACAATTAAAGAATTCTATGGTAATTAGTTTAAATTTAATAATTAAAGTTATATATTCTAATACTTTAATACTAGAATAAAGCTATTTATTATTGCATTTATTGTCAATAGGTGAGGTTAGCTAGCTTCGCCACCACCTACGCAAACAAAATATATAAAAATCTTGATGTATACTACATAACTTCTTTGAACCAAAAGTTTGCAACCATGTTTGCTGGAGTACAAACTATTGAACGGTCTAATGTTAATAACATTCCTATTGAGGAAGAGATGTTTCTGAATATGATGAACATCAAGGACTTGTTGGATTGTGACTCGAGTTCTGAAATAGAGGTTCTTAATCTATTTTGCTTCTTAAGTTTTCTGTTTCTTAAAATTGCAAGATCTTTCCAATATATTTTTTTCAAATGGTAGGAATACATAGTTATCATAAGGGGAAAGATTATGGAAATAGACAATTATTTTGGTTGGTACTATATTTCACGCAATGCATGCTCAAAGAAGATAATACCTACAAATGGTGTCTCTAATTGTCATATTTGCAACAAAGAATGCAAGTTTCCTTTGGGTAAGTAAGGAACCAATATGTAGTGTGAATTTAATCCATGTTGTTATTTAAACTAACTTATCATGTAACGTCAGAGACAAAACTGGGGAGAGTAGTGTTGTCCTATTTAATATTGTTGCGGAAAACCTACTTGATACATCATCTCACAAGTTGTTCAACAGGCTGTCATCAGATAGCAATGATGTACCTGCCCAAATCCAAAGCCTTTGCGAAAAAGATTTTATTTTCAAGCTAAGATTAAACAATTATAATTTGCAAGCGAGGCTTGAAAATTTTACCGTATCAAAGGTTTTCATTCCAGTTGAGAATTTAGAAAGATTTCCGCAAAGGCTTTGGATTTGGGCAGGTACATCATTATTATCTGCTGATAGCCTGCTAAATAACTTGTGAGCTGATGTATCAAGTAGCTACTTTGCAACAAAATTGAATAGACAACACTGCTCTTCTCAATTTTGTCTCTGACTTTTACGTGTATCTTATACCTTATTTTACATAACATGAATCAAATTCACATTACAGACTGGTTCCTTACTTCACCAAAGGAAACTTGCATTCTTTATTGTATATATAGCAATTATAGACATCATTCGCAAGTATGATCTTCTTTGAGAATGCATTGCATGAAATATAGTATCAACCAAAATAGTTATCTATTTTTGTAATCTTTCCCCTCATGGTAACAATGTATTCCTACAATTTTTAAAAAACTATATATTAGAAACATCTTGCATTTTGAGAAACAGAAAACTTAAGAAGCAAAATAGGAAAAGAACCTCTATTTCAGGACTCTAGTCACAATCCAACAACTCATTGATATTCATCCTGTTCAAAAACATCTCTTCCTCAGCCAGAATGCTATTAACATTAGAGCGTTCAATAGTTTGTACTCCGGCAGACATGGTTGCAAACTTTTGGATCAAAGAAGTTATGTAGTTTACATCGAGATTTATATATATTTTACTTGCGTAGGTGGTGGCGAAGCTAACCTCACCTATTGACAATAAATGCAATAATAAATTGCTTTATTCTAATATTTAAAGTATTAGAATATATAACTTTAATCATTAAATCTAAAATAATTACCACAAATTCTTTAATTGTTGTAGCAGTTACTATCATGATGTACGAGCCTAAATCCTTCTTATACAAATAAGGATAAATTTCTCACCAAATTCTTCCCATAAAATAATTTTTGATTTGACAAAACTACAAGAAAAAAGATGATCAGAATCTAATAGAGGAAAAGTTCATATGATTCATCTAAATATAATCAAAATATATATGTAATAGAATAATTGGTAAAAGAGTAGGTGAAGTTTTTCAGTTTAGGCAATATTGGTTCCAACAGACAGGAAGCCCATTTTTCTGGAACCAAACTAACATGTCTGTTTGAAAGATTTTACTCTACCAAGAGAGCACATTTGAAGAAGAGGTTGAAACATAGTAGGAAATGAAAGTTCTGGAGGATTTACAAATTAAAGATACATAAAACGAGAAGCGACTCACTAATCACTAGCAATTTGAATGTCCCTTTTTTCCACCTCGAGCCAGCAGTCTCCGTGTCTCCAACTCCGCACAAACAAGTTACCACCTCTACAAATGAAGAGTATAAAATAGTTATTTCAGAATTACATGAATATTTTAAAAAATATAGGAAAACATTATAATAAATATACATGATAACAAAGTATTATTGTTCACCGTTGAGTCAATCATATCTGATTTGATAAACTGAAATCAATTTATTTGAATACTAACAATATTTTATTTTAGACTCTTAACGACAATTTTAATCAAGAAATTGATTTTAAAAGTACTTTCAATAGGCCTACCACTGCTTTCAACAACTTTGAAGTTACTTTGATAGGGAACCTTCACTCAACTTATCCTTGAACTTGTTATATAGTTTCTTGTTGATTGTAGCATGCATCAAGTTTTGCTGATAAAAGAAAAGAGGTAAGTATTTTTAAATTAAAAACCACAAATAGAATATATATATATATATATATATATATATATATATATATATATATATATATATATATATATATATATATATATATATATATATAAGTATGAGAATCATATAGGTACCTTTTCGTCAATTAATATTATATTTAAGCCAATGAACTCTCAATTTTCCTTGGGATTAAAGAATCCCATATTCTATAAATTCTGACACTTATACACCAACCATCCCTCTGAAGATTCAATTCTGAAAGAAAAAAGAATGATATTCTAAGAAAATAATGAAAAGCAAGAGAAAATAAGCAAGTTATAGCATACATAATATTCATCACCAATCTATTTATAGTCTTTTAAAAAGGAGTATCAATAGGCACAAGATTAATTATCAATTTAATAATCATAAATTAATACACATTAAATATCATTGTAATTAGGAATTATGAGGATGGATGGGGAATTATTAGGAGAAGATAGTTGGAAAAATCAAATGACTATACCATGCCATGAACTGAAGAACGGCTGAGAATTTTACCTTGGGAGGAAACTCTGACCTTTGAGGAAAGAGTCGCTGAGAATTGGGGTATGTTAAAAGGAAACCAAACGGTTATATGGACTTTTGTTGGCAAAGAAAAAAACTAAACGGCTATTAGGTTTAATATTTTGGGCCGTTATGTTGTATTTATTTTTCTGGGTAGTGGGCTAATAAAATATTATTAGAAATAAATGGAGTGAAAGAGTGAAATAAAAGAAAAAATTCAACAAAACAGAAAAAGATAAATATGAAAGCTGGCTATACAGGGATACCTCTGAAGATTCCAGCTATATATATATATATAGAGAGAGTGTCTCTTACGTTAGCATATGCATTTATCTTTTTTGCCAATTTTTTGGTACTCTTATTTTCACCTTAAGATATTGCTTAAAATTATATAAAGACCCCCTATTAATTTCTTTCCATAAATTTCTATCGTTAACTGCTTTATTATTAGAATTTAATTATCACGTATGGACGTTACATACTTACATTATAGCACACAGCCGATGAGTCAAAAGTACTGTTTTTTTTCTTATTATCCATAATCTTATGCTATTGTCATTTATCTAGGTCTCCTTGAAGAGTTTATTTACATGTCACATGTTTCCTTATATCCATGCAAATTGTGGGTTTTTTTCGTACCGATACTCTTATGCAATTGTCATCTGTCTAGGTCTCTCTTGAAAAGTTTATTTACATGTCATATTTTTTCTTATATTCATGCAATTGTGTTTTTCTGGGATGTATTACAGGTGCTTGTAAGATTCAAGGTATCTGTTTACTTTTCCATTTTTCTTTTTCATGTTATGTTGTTTTTACACATTAATGACATTAATTTGATATGAGTCCCAATAATGATCAGCACTGGTGAGATTTTGAAAATTGTTTCGCTTTAATATATGTGTTATCTTTCTTATTTACTCCCTCCGTTTACTTTTACTTGGCACGTTTTGATTTTTCACACACCTTAAGAAATAATGAATGAAGTGCATAATTTACCATGATACCCATATTAATTGATGCATATTTTATTGGATTTGGAAAAAGGATTTGAAATGAGTAATAAATACTGTGGGTATAACAGGAAAATTTTTTTTGTCTTCTCTTGATATGCGTAAAGTAACAAGTAAAAATAAAAATCTATTTTTAGTATACATGCCAAGAAAAAGTGAACAGAGGGAGTATAATTTTTCTTTTTGTACCCCCATTCTCTCATTTTTCTCTTTACCATCCCATTTTCTCATTATTCCACCAAATTACTAACCTATATTTTGTTTGAACTTTCCGAAAATGTCGTCGGATGCGTGTCGGGTTGTGTATTTTTAGAGGATCCGATACGAGTGCGGCAACATTTTGAAGAGTTCGCGCAACATAATCACTGACGCTCTTTCCTAGTAAAAAACAAGACAAATCCCTAATTATCCTCCTATTCTCATTCAAATTTTTGATACTCATATTTTTTTTCAAGATATCCAACCATTCAAACATTAATTTCATTCAATCTTTCCCTACAAATTCAAGAGAGACCACATACAAGGTAGATGAGAGATTGATTCAGTATTACACAAAAACAGGAAGAGGGACAGTTTTATATATTAGGTTTGGTTCTACAATATACATTATTGTGGTATTGTTCTACACAAATCACATTCTGTCGCACAATAATTCCTTTTAAATGAAGTTTTTTCACTCCTGTTTTCTTTATGTTAATCCATCTGTCCTTTTCCTCTCACATTTAAACTATGAAATTCTATTTAATTGGCAATTTATCCTGGCATTTATACTATTGGCCGCCTATTTTTTCTTTGAACAAACGCAATAACAAACGGTCGAATTGTTTTTCCTGGAATGTAGTTCATATTTATTAGTTACGGCAAAATTTTAACATGAAACTTACGACATAAAAGCTCAACAAATGCGAGAAACAAAAGGGAGCAAAAGGACCAATGGCTTGAGGAGCCCTTCAGATGATGCCTTGTACGATGTTTGGCTGATACATGAAATGAACGGTTTTTCCATTCCATTTGACAGATATTCGTATCATCGTATGCACTTTGAAATGTATAACAATACCATTTCATACCATATTTTCCTTTAAAAGTTTATGCATTATCTTTATATGAATAGGTTTGATTCATAATAGCAATTACAAAATGCATGTGCTAACGTACGTTGGCTGCAATGGGGAGGGGTAGGCCGAAGAGAAATGCAACCACGATCCAACTGGTTGAGTACACAACAACACTCAAAAGTACGGGAATGGATAGCAAGATCAAAGAAGCAGAGAAAACACCAAAGGAACATTGGCCGCCATTGTCAGCCACAAAGGAAGGTATGAAAACTCCGTATGATAAGATCATCAGTAGTGAGAAAGTAGTTTCCAGGATTTCGATGAAACATGCGAACCCTAGTTCCAGTAAAATTGAGACAATTGAAAAGAATTCTATAGCAATTACTAGAGAATTGGGTGCAATTGGAGATATAAGGGTGGCGACTAAACCTCAAGTGAATTTTCCAACCGCTGATGTCGAGACAGGTAAAAAACAATGGGCAAATTTATTCATGGAAAACCGACTTGCAGCAAAGGGAATGGATCTAAGCTTTATCGCTCCAACTCTAAAAAATGGCGAGGTAATTGTGGAACTCTGTAATGAAGAAGTCGAGGAGGAAACTTAGAAGTAGAAACAAGCGCTAATTTTGTATGTTGTTGGAGGAACTCCAACTATAGGAGCCATGGAACGATACATTGCTTTAGTTTGGAACTTCACAACAAAGCTTAAAGTGTATTTTCACAACGATGGTACTTTGTGGTTAGATTCAACTCCAATGAAGACATAGATGAAGTGCTGTACTCAAGACCTTACATGTTGAACAATTATGAAAGTGAGGTCTGCTAATTTTGATTTTAACAAAGAAGCTTTGCAGACCATTCCAGTGTGGGTCAAGTACCCTAATCTACCTCTGAATTGCTGGGAAAATAAATCACTGAGCAGGATTAGTAGTGGCTTGGAAATTCCCTTATATGCTGATGTTTGCACTACTCAACTAGATCAGATTTCCTATACTAGAGTATTGGTTGAGATGGATGTTACGAAAGAGCTACCTAGATCCATTAAGGTGACTGATCCAAATGGAAGGGAGTTCATGCAGGAGATAGTGTATGATTGGGTCCCTGAATTTTGCCACAAATGTATGCAAGTAGGCCACAAATGCAGAACATGAGACCAGCTAGGATAAAAACCTTAGCCTAAGAATCAAAAGCAGAAGCAGGAATGGTAGCCTAAACTTGTGCTTAAAGTACAGGAAGAACCTATAGCTGTTAAAGGGCAACAAAAGATGGCACCTCCTAGTGTTGAAGAAAATGCTAGTACTAGTGCACAAAATGCTAGTACTAGTGTAGGGTCAACTAAAGGAGATGAGGAACAAGCATGGCAGACAATTATAGAAAAATCAGCAACTAAAAGTAGAGAGAGACAAGCAATTGATACAATCAATGTGACCAATGGTTTTAACCTTCTAATAGAGTCCAGAATACAGTTATCAATGCCAAGGCAAATGGAGGAAGGAACAAGTAGACATAGAGGTAATACAGGACAGGATGGGCCTGCACAATCCCTTTTTATACTTGTACGAAGCTGGCCACTTGGAATATAAGGGGACTAAACAAAACCCCTAGACAAAAAGAGGTCAAGTTGTTCATTAGAAGTAATAAAGTTCATATGATTGCACTATTAGAGCACAAAATATAAGAACAGAAGGTCATGCAAATAATAAGGAAAATCACTCCTGGATAGGCATGGCTAGCTAACTATGAATATAGTAGTAGAGGTAGCTACTGTGGGATACAAATGAGGTAGACTGTATGGAGCTGGGAAGATCATCTCAGTTCATACATGCTTCAGTAAACATTAAGAGGCTGAGTATGAGATTTACATTTATATCTATTTATGGGCTGTACACTTTGGATGACACAAGATGTCTATGGAGTGATCTGATAAGCCTATAATCCATACAAGAAGGTCCATGGTTGATAATGGGTGACTATAATGCCATCAGATCAGGAGAAGACAGACCAATTGGTAACCCTGTATAAGAAATAGAGGTTAGAGACTTTAATGAGTTCATTGAGGACACTGGCCTCACAGAAATGAAGACTAGTAGGAGAAGCTTTACATGGACTAATGGGCACACCTATAGCAGGATTGATAGAGCTTTGGTTAATGCTGAGTGGATACTGACTATGTCACACCTAGAAGTATGGGTCATGGATCCATCTTGCTCTGATCATTCCCCAATGAGCATAACACTGGAAGAGGATGAAGATCACACTCCTAAACCATTTAAATTTCTAAACCACTTGGCAGATCATAAAGACTTTATGACATTAGTAAGTGAAGCACGGGAGAGGTCAAATGAGCAGAATACTATGAAGGATACATGGCAGAAATTGAAAAGAGTGAAGCAAGTTATGAAGACTAAATAATATTGAGTATAATGCAGTTGGTAATCGAATAAAACAGTGCAGACAACAACTATGTGATATGCAAGAACAAATGAAGGACCCTAGGCAACTAGAGGCTATTGTAGCAGCAGAGAAAGACACGAAGATGCAATTGGAGAAATGGCTAGGAGTAGAGGAAAGTATTATGAAGCAGAAATCAAGAGTAAAGTGATTGAAGCTAGGAGATGCTAATACAACATACTTCTTTGCAAACATGAAGAGAATATACACTCAAAACAAGATTAAGAGATTAATAAAGGGCAATGGGAATATAGTGCAAACAAAGAAAGGAATTGCGGAGGAAGTGATGGGGTTTTATCAGCAGTTATTATGGATCCCCAGTTGCAGAACTACCAATAGTAACGAGGGATGGCCCATTGGTGAATAGAGTACAACAATTACATCTGGTGGCAGAGGTATCTTAAGAGGAAATTTACCATGCTTTGACGGGCATTAGTGACAATAAAGCTCCTGGTTGTAATGGATTTAATGCATTATTTTTTAAGAGAGCTTGGCCTGTGACAGGTGATACGGTTACAAATGATGTGATGGAGTTATTTTCAAGCTCAAATATGTACCAGCCTATAAACTGTACAACAATTACCTTGTGCCTAAGGTGAGCAATCCCTCCAAAATTACTGAATATAGGCCAATATCATGTTGTACATTACTATACAAGATTATATCTAAAGTGCTAACAAATATACTACAAGGAGTGATGGATGGACTGATGGATAGGAACCAGTCAGCTTTTGTGCCTGGTAGGCTGATAAATGATAACATAATTCTCAGCCATGAACTAATAAAGGGTATAGCAGGAAAGGTGTATCCCCTAGATGCATGATGAAAGTAGATTGTAGAAGGCTTATGACTCTGTTGAATGGGGATACCTGGAGCAGGTGTTGACAAGTTTATAGCTCCTAGGGAAGTCTGTGAAATGGATTATGAGGTGTGTGACAACAGTCTCATATTCCATCATCATTAATGGGCAACCTACAATACCATTTCAGGCAAAGAAAGGCTTGAGACAGGGAGACCCCCTGTCTCCTTATCTATTTGTGCTGGATATGGAATACTTGACCAGAATACTGAAAACACTCAGGAGGGATCCTAATTTCAATTACTATTCTAAGTGTGCCAAAATGAACATAGTTCAGCTAAGCTCTGCTGATGATCTACTGCTTTTCTGTAGAGGATTATACCATATCTGTGCAATTGTTAGTGCTTCCAGGATTTCTCAAAGGCTTCAGGATCAGTTGCTAATGCTGACAAAAGCTCTATTTCGTTGGTGGAGTAAATGCTGACATGCAACAGAAGATATGTAAGTCCTAGGCTTTTCAAAAGGGACATTACCAGTTAGATACTTATGAGTGCTATTAAGTACCAAACGACTATCATTAGTTCAATGCCAGTCTCTCATTGAGAAGATGTTAGGGAGAATACAGTCTTGGACTTCAAGGTTTCTATCATACGTAGGGAGAGTACAACTCATTAAAAGTGTTCTCTTTTCTATTCAAGTATTCTGGTCCCAGGTTTTTCTGCTACCAAAGAAGTTAATCCAACTTATTGAAAGTGTGTGTCGAAGATTCCTATGGACTAGAGGGGTAGAGGTATCAAAGAAAACACTACTAGCTTGGGACAAACTGTGCTAACCTAAAGCAGCAGGTGGTTTGAACCTACTTGATAGAGAGACATGGAATAGGGCAGTTGTTTGCAAACTCCTATGGAACTTATGCAAGAAAAAGGACAAGATGGGGTGCAATGGATTCACATTTACTATAAGTAGCATAACTCATTATGGAGTGCTGAACCAAAGCAAGCCTCTTGGATTGTGCAAAATACTCAAAGCTAAGAACTACTTTGAGGAAGCTGGATATGCAGAAAATGTAGTGGGAATGAAAAAGTTCTCCGTCAAGGCCATGATATGCAACTTAGAGGAAACTTTGCTAAAGTGTCATGGAGGAAACTGGTGTGCAATAATGACGAGTTGCCTAGGTGGATTTTCACACTATATCTGGCTGCTCATAGACGACTATTAACTAAGGAAAAATTAAAGGGATGGGGCTGTTTGGAAGATACGACTTGCTCACTTCGCAATACAGAAGAAGAATCTATTGATCATCTCTTCTTCAGTTGTTCTTATTCATCACGAATGTGGACAACAATGTTACAGTGGCAAGGGATACATAGACAGGTGATGCCATGGGCAAATGAGATAGCATGGGTTGAGAGACACTACAAAGGGAGGAACACAAAAGCTGAAGTATACTGGTTAACACTTCCAGACTGCTTGTACTATATCTGGCAAGAAAGGAATGGCAGGATCTTTCAAGCAAAGCAACGATCAGCAGCAATACTTAGTAGACTAATAACAGAAGATGTGCATGGTCGAGGAGCTTCTAAGCTGAGACTACAAAGAAGATTGATGGATCTTAACTATTATTCTACTGTTCAATTAGATAGTTAAATAGTAGTATAGCAGTTAGTAATGAGGAAGGCTAAATGAACAGCTGATCTGAGGCTTTTGTCCGGACCAGGCTTGAACAGAACAATATGTAAATATTATAATTACCAAAAAGAATGCTCTTCCTATAAAAAAGAGTTCAAAAAGTTCAAGCCATATTTTCACTACAAACAAATACATGTAATACATATATAGTTTTGCTCATCTGATAAGTTCTATTTCTACTATATATAAATGACTAAAGGGGTACGAACACAACATTATAAATTGTACACAAAGTTATGTCTATTGTACTTTTCTGTTACTTTTTGGGGACAAATGGTGATTGAAGTTATTGCTCTACGTATATGTGTCCTCATCTACTTACCCAACTGCTTTCCACTGGGATGTACGTGTCATTTATGCTGAATGGCCAACTACTCTATTATCTTCCTCACGCCTTTTTATCTTCACTGCACTCCTATCTAGCTCTTTCTTTCATCAGTTTTATTCCCTCCTAGCTTGATCAGTTCCTCTATTTATTGGTCATCTCCATTGAGTTTATGATGATCCAGAAAGTATCTCATTTTTTTTATGGTGTTTAATTAATTAGTCCTCTAGGTATTTAGACCTTTTCTTTATTGGATTTGCTTGTTCTGCTATTCCATGTTGATCACGCCCAACTATGCCTTATAAAAAGGACTAAGCGGTCATTTCAAATATAATCCGATTTACAAGTCCGGAGTCGAATCCCATAGAGAACTAAGGCTTAGCTACAGTTGTTCAATATCGCTAAGAAACACAAGTCCAAAATATTTCCTAACTATAAAGATTATAAAGTTTATTTTTATCTAATTAACTAACAAATACTAGAAAGCAGTAAAACCATCAATTAACAAGGATAAGGATTGGAGACAAGATTAAGGAGGTCTAGAGTTATGATTTCCCCTATTGTCGGAATCCTTTCCACTACGTTTTCTATAATTTGCCAAAGTTTTATATATCGATCATGAGGCTCTGAGTGTTGTAATTATCTTTCGAGTAACTACCACAATTTACTAGACATATGCTCCCGAATTACGCTAGCTGGCATTAAGTACGACTCACTCGGATCGCATCAAGGTTTCGTTATCCCTAATCTCACCTTTAAACCCTCCATATTGATCCCGCATATACGTTAGGAGTGATGTTGTTCAACAACTACCTAAATATGTACTCTCTCCCGAGTAATACACACTAAATAGGCACAGTCGATTCAGAGCTCTTCAACCAACTACAATAATAACTTAGTTGAACAAATAGAGAAAATACAACATCAAATCTATATTAACGTAACAGGAAAATCATCCTCCAATAAGTTCCATCAAAACCCTAGATAACAAATTAGCTATTGATAAAAGTATGCATAACTACAATACTAGAATTCATAAATTATAATGAAAATAGGAAGAAGAAAGTGAAAAACTTGTAGAAGAATTCTCCACCTTGCTCCTAGTGTGTTCTTGCCTCCTTAGGTTGAATGTCTCGTCTCCTTAGCCTCCTTAGGTCTAAATTATGTCAAAAGTCCTCAAAATACCGTCCTTCCATGTATATATACAAGTAGGGTCGGGCCTAAATAATTCCACCTTCTCCTACGCGAAAAAGGACACTTTTCCCGGACAAGACGTGCGCGGCCGCGGATCAACCGCGTATTGACCGCGCATTTTGACCAGTGTTCTGCCTGACATGCGCGGCCAGTGCGCGGCCGCACACTTTTCATCCTGTTTTGTTGGGAATTTGAAAACACGTAAAGCTTGAAAGTTGTATCCCTTTGAATTAGCTTTCCAACCATAAATTGTGGAGCCCAAATGGAGTTCTGAGCGAAAAGTTATGTGCATTTTACTAGATAGTGTGCGCAATATGACTACTCGATTCTTGGTTCGTTCTTAACTATCATCCGTTGATCCCGGCCCGAACATGATCCCGGCTTAATTCCTTGGGCTTTTACTCAGACTTCAAAGCTCCAAATCACTTGAATTCATTCCATAACATCTACATAGCTCGGAATCACTCCTACAAGGCATAAAATATACAATTAGTGCAAAATACTAGCGATTAAAGCTCAACTCAATTAAAGTGCAGTAAATTAGAGTGTAAGAAGCGACTAAAATACGTAATTATAGCCTATTATCAACACCCCACACTTAAACTATTGCTCGTCCTCGAGCAATCAAACTACACTTTATATAGATACGACCTTTTTAAATAATTTTCCTAACTCATCACACCAAGAATACTTAAAATAGACTAAGCACAAAAGCGTAACATCTTCAGCTCAAGATTTGACTTACAAGTACCACGCATTATTCACAACTCACCCACTTACTCTAACATAGACGTCATTGACATTACCTTTCCTTCATGAATCAAGTGCGGTCACACAACAATAGAGAGTAGTTCCATATAATAAAATTTAAGAGCACTAAGGAACTCAAGATAGAAAGTATTCACTCACTCTCGGAAATAACATTCATATGCCACAAAAGATGCACCATAGGCTTAACCGTAGTGTACTACTCTACTAATCGGCCTCATTCAGTCAAGTAGGACTTTATTTGGTTGTAATGTAGGCTGCAGACGGGAAGGATACATTTAGATATAAGAGTGACTACACCTCCCTAAGCACTTTAATACATATACTTTAACATTCGAACCACATACTTATGTCAAACCAAACTCCACCTTCACATCATGTATATCACCCCATACTTCTTTAAGCACAATTACACCAAGAGTCACCACTTATCAAGGAATATTTTTTTCCACAGCAATACAACTATTTTTTCATTTTTTTCAATTCAAGTGGCTCTTGCTTTTTCAAACAGTGCACCTTTCTCTTTATTTCGTTAGTTCCACTCAAAAGCCAAATCAACCACCCCACTCTTTAACTTTTACAAAGTTCATAACTATTCAAGTGCTCATGAGAGGTTAGAAGGTTCAAATAGATGGTTAATTCAAACAAATTAGTACGACTTGTACTGTGGTTGCCAAAGAAACATGATTATAGGCTCAAAGGGGTTAACTACGATATATAACAATTAGGCGAGTAAAGCATACATATTTGGCACAACAAAGAAACGCCTATATCACTTCCAAGACTGAACAGAACTACTATTTCACTTTGCAAACACACACGACAAGTTCTAGATATCAAATGCAATACATAGAATAACACAAAACCTTAACTCACTCAGGATTGGACTCATCAAGACACTCTAGTCAAAGCAGTTAAGCAAAGTTAAGATCATACAATTTAGGGGTCGTTTGGTAGGGTGCATAAGAATAATGCTAAATATGGTGTATTAGTAATGCTGGTATTAGCTATGCTTGCATTAGTTATGCTGGTATTAGTTATGCTGACATATTTCTTATCCATTGTTTGGTTTGATGTATTAAAGCATTGCACAATTTCTAAAATAATTGCTTGTTTACAAAATGTCCCTAAACCAGTCCATCACTATTTATTTACTAGAGCTATAATTTTATTTCTCACTATTTGGATTATTTTAAACTTGCATTAATATAATAACTAGCATATTTTAATCAAGCATAAACTTTGAAGGACAATTTTATCTTTAACTAAGCTAATGCATGCATTAAAACCCATTGCATTGCTAATACCATGGTTTTCTATGCATTAGTTATGCATAGGATAATACCAAATAGGATGTACAACTAATGCTTGCATAACTAATGCATAGGTTCAAAATGTCTACCAAACAAGGTATTATTAATACACAAAGCTAATGCATGCATTACTTTATCTAATGCATCCTACCAAACGACCCCTTAAGGTACTTCTACAAGAGTCAAAAATTGAGCCTAAGCGTCACTGCCAAAGTACTCACTATTCTCAAGGCATAACAAAGTCGAGAGATATTGCTTCAATTCAAAACACAACACAGTGACTCCTATTCCTTAAAATAATAAAACTAACTACACCCGGTTCAAACAAAATCCTTGGAAAAGAACCGCGGCACAAAGAAAAACCTAGGGAAAATTACTACACTATCTACAAAGAAAATCTTTTTGTCCTTTTTTCTTTAGACTTAAATCCCTGAAGAAAATTGTCTAATAGATCCATCGTCGGGAAAAGTCCAATCTTTTAAAAAAAATATTATTCAATTAAACTAACACAGCTAATGTAGCATAGAAGGTCACCTAGACATTCTCCTCACCCCACACTTAAAATTGTGCGTTGTCCCCAATGCACATCATAACGAATAAGAGGGTAAAAGAAACTCCCTGGTAGGCCAAAAGCTGTCACGACCCTAAAACCGAACCGGTCGTGATGGCGCCTATCGTGGAACTAGGCCAGCCGACACAACTCCCGAATTAACCATTATTCAATAAAAGTCATTTTTATACCATTTATTAATCAACAATATCCTGATGTAAGTCTAAATGAATAGTGCGGAATAAATACACAAGCCCGACATCGGGGTGTCACTAGTCATGAGCCATTAAATACAATTCAACACTGTCTGCTTAATACAATATAAGCCTGAAATATAAAATAATAAGGATAGGGAGGGGAAGGCAGGACTGCGAACGCCGTGCAGCTACCTTACTATCTCCAATGAACCTGCCACCGAGCTCAGAAATATCTGGATCTGCACACAAGGTGCAGGGAGTAATGTGAGTACGCCAAACCCAGTAAGTAATAAAAGTAAATAATGATTGAGCAATAAGAAATCACGTAAACCACGTCATAGCGCCACAGTGAGTACAGTATGTTTCCAAAACAGGATACAAATCATATCATCTCGTTAAAACTCCGATTTCAGTAAAAATCCTTGTCACACCTCCTTTTTCCGCTACTACACCCCGTGAAGGGTATAATAAAGGAGTTTTTCCAATTAAAGGACAATCGAAACGGGATTCGTCTATTAAGAGATTCAGAGTCGCCACTTGGGAGATTTATGGTGTCCCAAGTCACCGGTTTGAATCCCGAATCGAGGAAAGGGTTTGACTCTGTTTAACAGTCGCGAACCAGAAATCCGGGTAAGGAATTCTGTTAACCCGGGAGAAGGGGTTAGGCACTCCCGAGTTCCGTGGTTCTAGCACGGTCGCTCAACTGCTATATTTGGCTAAAGTCTGATTTTAATACACGTTAGACCTATAGTGCAATTTTAATTTTTGTCTCCAAAGAATCCTAATTAATTAATTTTGTCAATTGCTATTATTTAAAGTGAATAAAGAATTTGGGCTCCGGTTCAAGTCCACACTCGAACAAGGGGTGAACCTCTTAATTCGAATATGCTACTTAACCGGAAAGCCAAAATCCTATGCTACAAAATTAATCTCAGATTTAATACTCATAATTTTTGACTTTGGAATTTGCCCCAAGATAATACAAATGAAAACCATTGGCCTTGGGCCTAAAATGGGCAGGGCTATGACTTTGGCCTTGTATCAGCACTATTGAGGCCCAGATCAGATGGTACAGGTTCTCAGCCATGGGCTAATAAACGAGCCCAATCAAAGCAATGGAAACTATCCTAGTGATTAAGTTTGACATTTGAGACAACGAGTAAAAGGCCCAATCCAATTGTCAGTTTAAATCTAACTCGGTTACCCAATCTAGTTCGACAAAACGCTGTGAGCACTCAATTGTCAGTTTAATGACTGAATTAATGACCACTAATTTAAACCATAATTGACATGCTGGGAAGTTGATGTTGAGCTCATAAATCACCTTTAGTTATCCATCTTAATTAAAGAGTCAATTCACCAACAATTCATTCAGGCAATTGAACTTAAATCTACGATCTATTATGTGCAACAATTCCAAATGATAAAAACAATTCCAAATGCTACTGACAACCAATTTTCTGTCTTAGTAAGCAATTATCATATGAAAATAAACGCCACTACACTGAGGATACTACTCTAGCATGAATAAATTCCAAATTCAAAGTTAACTGTCCATTTTCATTGCATATGAGACTTAACTAGTTTCTGATTTCGATCCAAACCCCTACTTTTAAATCTGATTTCGAATGGCGACTCGAACTCAGAAATTTAAACTAATTCAAGCTAACACTACTAAATATAAAAGTCCTACAATCAGAAGAAGTAATCAAATCAGTCCATAGTCCAGACAGTCCTTAACTACAGTCCCATAGTTCAAAATTCACGTCATTACAAACCAACACTAAACTATATACACAAGTAAGCTAGTAGATCTAACTATTTACACATTATTCAAATGAGGACGCATCAGGAAGCAGGGAATGCAAAATTGCTTTATTTCATTTCTGTTTCAACAGCTACATTAAAGTGATGTTGAGAAGTGTACTAGTCTAAGAGCTTGAATTCAAACATTCCAAAGAAAAGCGGAGCAGAAGCCTAAACACTTGAGTCTCAAATTGGACTTTTCAGTTTCAACATTCAAGGAGCTTGACTGTCATTCGAGGTATAAGGACGATGGAGTCAAGATGAGGGAAGGAAGGCGACCCTAGGATGTTAATTTGGGGCCAAACGGGTGAACTAGGGTTTTGGGGTCAGAATTTGATTCAAGATTCGAACGGGTTGAGGGTAATTCGAAGTAAAAGGCGTGTGGATTCGTAATGGGGAGAGTGAGGGGATTTGGTGGTGTTAATTTGGAAGTGTTTGGAGCCGGCGCCACCGTGTGCGGCGGTGGCAGCACCTAGGGTTTCAACGATTTAGGGTTTTTGACAGGGATTTGAACCATGGGGGTTTGAGGTTTGGAAAGAGGAAGACTTGGGGAATCTGTGGTGTAATTTTCAGGTGACTTGGACAAACGCCGCCGGCGGAGACGATTTCCGGCCGGTGGCTTAGGGCGGAGAGAGGGTGGTGGTAACGCCAGCGTTACAGGGGGGGTACGAGGAGGGTGAGAAATGTTTTTAAGGTCTGGGGTGGTTTTTGGGACACTTTTATTAAATATGCCAAACGAATTTGGACCGTTGGATTGTGAGCCATGGACGGTCAAGATCAAAAACTAACCAAACGACGACGTTTTTTACTAAAGGGGGCAGGCCGGGTTTGGGTCGTTCAGGGCTGGCCTGGGGTGTGTTTGGGGCTTTGGGCTCAATTTTGGCCCAAAATCGGGCAATCCATGAAGACCTCCCTATTTCCTTTAATTTCCTCTCCTTTTATTTTAATCTCTTTTATTTATTTTTTTGTATTTCATTTGTATTTTTCCTAATTTTATTAAAATGCAAAAATTAAAATGAGACCTAATTTATTTCCAAAATTAAGCTAATTAATTCCTAAAATTGTTCAAAATCTATTTCGTGACAAATTCAACAATTAACGATTAAAAAAATACAAAAGTGGACTATTTTTGGTTATTTTCTTCACATTTTGTTCTAAAAACAAATTAACCACTAATTAATCCTAAAATATGAAATTAGGTCCTAAATGCAAATGTCAAGCATATTTTTTGATATTTTCGTATGAATTAAAATGCACAAATAACATGCAAACAATTAACAAAAATAACACAAAATTCACAAAATTGTAAAATAATGAAAGAAAAATCATTTTGTTTGAATTTTTGGGAATAATTCACTTAGGGCGAAAATCACGTGCTCACAGCTGCCCCTCTTTGCTCGGGAACACGCAGAGTTCTCGGGCAAAGATAAGTGAGCGGAAACGAGCGATTTTTGCCCGTTTGAATATTCCGTGTGAAGCATTTGTTTGAAAACCATCTGACCGCACCCTGCTTCTGAGGCTGCCTACATATCCTTGGCTAAAAAGGAATCAGGTCAGTGTAGTTCGGGAAGGTTTGGTAGCTGGGACTACCAAGAGCTGTGATTTCACTGCTGTTGCTGCTGCTACTGCTCGCTGACCTCCTCATTACACCGTGTTGAAACAAAAAGAAGCTAGCCTAAGCTATAAACTATGAATTACAAGAATAATCCTATCTATGTCTTAAATCTTGCTCTTATGTTGCCTCGAACTGGTATTCTTCCAATGAAATCCTTGTTGTTGCCTTGCATTGAGATCGGAGATGTTTTGTCATTCCTCCGAGTGATGCTTGACTGCTGAAGTTTGCAATATGTGCCTCTATTCTCCAGGCGGGCTCCTGATTGCTGACGCTTGAAAAGTATTCCCTCGTTCTCCAGGTGGGCTCCTGATTGCTGACGCTTGAAAAGTATTCCCTTGTTCTCCAGGTGGGCTCCTAACTGCAACAAAACAAACAAAGAAAATTTCTGTCCCAGTTTGGTGGCTGGGCACGGCATGTTATCAAATACTAACAATTAAAAGCTAAAATTTGAATTGTACTTCCCTTGTTCTCCAGGTGGGCGCCTGATTGCTGAAGCTTGAAAAATATTCCCTTGTTCTCCAGGTGGGCTCCTGATTGCTGAACTTGAAAAGTATTCCCTTGTTCTCCAGGTGGGC
>NW_017672390.1:109203-142520 GCF_001879085.1 Nicotiana attenuata
GCTTGGAAGACCTTGCTTGTCACTGGTTAACCAACTTTTGTCAATCTTGCCACAGAAAATGCCTTTGATCCATTCACCTAACACCCTCCATCTGTTGCATTGTTCATAAATTGATATGTACCAAGCCTTTGTATTTTGCACGAATCCCAAAGCATGTTGATTGTTACCAACTCAGTGCGCTTGTTGTTCTTTCTTGACTTATAACACTTTGATGTACTAGCCAGATCCCGCTTTGTGCAATTGGAAAGCTGGTGGCAAATTTTGAAATCATTTCTCACTTGTTATGACCGAATTGACTCGGGAAGAGGAAGTAAACAAGACAAAAGGAACAGAGTAGAAGACAATGGAAAGAGATGATTCCTAACAAGAAAACTACAAAGTAGAAACCTATCGGATGTGGATACCGACTCTAATGACCATGACATTCACCTGCGGCCTATTCTGTTAAGCAAATCTGATGTTCAGCTCTTGTTGTACCTTTTTTGCCGTGAAACTGGGCTTCAATGCTCCGCTTATCCAATCTGATTCACAATCCTTATTCGACTTGTAGTGCCCGAAGGGTTTTCACCATCAAGCCTCTCTCATTTTGGTCTTTCTCTTAACTCACCGTCGCCTTATGGTGCCCGTGAAGGTTTTCACCAATAAGACTCTCTCATTTTTTATTTCTCTCAGCTTTCATCTCCTTGGGATACCCGTGAGGGTTCTCATCAACAAGACTCTCTCATTCTTCATTTCCTTCGTTTGGACCGGAGTGTTGCCCCTGATATGATTCACCTCTATTCGCTTGACTTGGCATCTCTCGAAGACTGATAAGAAGTTCTTACTTTGGACCGTAATGTGGGCTTTTGGATAGGGTTAGAAAGAAAGGGTATCAAAGGCTCAAAACAATTCAACATGGGTTAAAAATTACAACTTTCGGAATCAGATTTCCCACAACAACCACAGCTTCTGCCCCAGTTTCTTCCTTGGGGACTTTGGACTTTTATTTTGGTGTGACTGAACCTCAGATAGAGGCTGCCTATGTACCCTTTCGGGATCAAGTCAAACGTAGTTCAGGTCATAGAACTACTTCGTTGTTGCGATCTTTCCTTTTCTTCCACTTTTCTTTTCTTTCTTTTCATTTCTTTTCTTTTCCTTCTCTTTTTCTTTTTCTTTTCTTTTTCTTTTCTCTCTTTCTTTTTCTTTTCTTTTCTTTTCTTTTCTCTTCTCTTTTTTCTTTTTCTATTTCACTATTTTTCTCTTATTTCTTCACTTACTTTCCCCGCTTGTGTTTATGAGTTTTTTACTGATTCCGAAAGAGGGGTATGAAAGAAATAACTGAGGCTCAAAGGGGTAACAAAGGATAAAGTGTTTGGATAGCAGAACAAAATGCCTTCGTCATTTCAGTCTCCAAAACATGCCAAGTACGAACAAATACAATTAAACAAGCTGAGGAAAACATACGTAACATTTTTTGATTGCACCAGAATTACTAACCATATCCACACATTTGCCTTCTGCATTTGTCAATTACCCAGCACCATTTGAAAAATGTCTTTCTAACAGTTCAGTAGAGGTTCAGCGTAGTTCATAGTGAAAGTGATAAAAATCATAGTCGGCCTCTCGGCAAAACGTAGTTCGTATACAGTCCCGCGGGCAAAACATAAAGCATATACATCTCAAAATGGGAAAAGTGCCAGAGGAAATAACAAAACCAAATCAGTGATTAAATTCCGAACATCTCGTAAAAACTCCAGTTTCAATGAAAATTGTTCAAAACATTTGTTTAACATTTTCTATAGAGGCTCAGTATAAAGATGAGTGAAATCGGTAATTTAATTAAACATATTCAATATAGACTCACTTTAAGGAGAAGTGGAAGAAGTAATTTCATAAAAAAAACAAGCCCCTCGGGCAAAGCATCACTCATATATATAGCCCCTCGGGCAAGCCTCTTAGTCACTCGAGACTCAACTCTCATCAATTAGCGCTCACACTCAGCACTCACGCTCAATAGGTACCTTATAATAACCGCTGCGGCGTGCAGCCCGATCCATGTATCGCTGCGGCGTGCAGCCCGATCCATATATATATTCGACTGCGCTCACTGGGGGTGTGCAGACTCCGGAGCGGCTCCTACAGCCCAAGTGCTATATCGCTGCGGCGTGCAGCCCGATCCAATACATCGCTGCGGCGTGCAGCCCGATCCGTATACATATTAAATATCGCTGCGGTATGCAGCCTGATCCATAAATATATATAATATCGCTGCAGCGTGCAGCCCGATCCATAAATATATATAATATCGCTGCGGCGTGCAGCCCGATCCATAAATATATATAATATAATCCTCACCACCAGGCCATCGGCCTCTCTCAGTCATTAACCTCACAATCAGACCCTCGGTCTTTCTCAATCATTAACCTCACAATCAGGCCTTCAGCCTCTCTCAGTCATCAACCTCACAAGTCACTCGGACTATCAGTAAAACAGGGCATTCAGCTCAAGAATATCATTTATAGTATTAAAATTTTGTACATAAGGCTGAGTTAAGAAGTCAGTAAAACACAGCATGACCGAGTACAGCTATTAAGTCAAAACAGTGAGGAATAACAGTAAAAGCCCCATAAGGGTCCAAAACAGTTGGCAGAGGCCCAAATATGGCATTCCGCCCAAAACATGGCAACACTTTTCAAAACACAATGATATCGAACAGTTTTCAATCAAATACGCGACTTATCAGTCGTATGGGATAGACCAAGTCACGATCCCCAACAGTGCACGACTCCATGCTCGTCGTCTAGCGTGTGTGTCACCTCAAAGTAGCACAACGATGTGAAATCCGGGGTTTCATACCCTCAGGACAACATTTACAATCATTACTTACCTCGATCCGGATGAACATCTGCACCGCGATGCCTTTGCCGCTCGACGCAGCCTCAAATCACCTCGAATCTATCCAAAATTAGAATCATATCATCAATATATGCCAAAGGGACAAAACCCACGCGAAAATTATCAATTTAAACTCAAAATCCCGAAATTGGCCAAACCCGACCCACGTCTCGGAATCCAATAAAAATTACATCGATATAATCCTTCTCCTCCCACGAGTTCGTACATACCAAGAACATCAAAATCGGACCTCAAATAGCCCCTCAAATCCGCAATTTACACTCTCAAAATTCAAGCCCTAATTCCGCAATTTTAGGCTTTAAATTCCACATATATCATGTTTAAACAAGTAAGAATCAACATAGGATCGAGTATTAAGTCCAAAATTCTTACCTCCAAGAAGTTCTCTTCGATTCCCTCTTCAATCTCCCTCAACAAGCTCCAAAACCGAGTCAAAAATGGTGAACTTAAGCCAAAAGTCGCGAAAATGGCCTTTTAAACATTCTGCCCAGCGGTTTGAAATCCTTCTTCGCGTACGCGGTCAAAGCCTCGCGTTCGCGAAGCACAAAATACCTTTGACCAAAAATCCTCTTACGCAAACGTGAACACTACCCTCACGAACACGATGCCTTACACAGCTTAGCCTACGCGAACGCGTTGCCTCAGTCGCGAACGCGATGCTTTAGGGCCCGGTGCCCAAGTCTGCTTCACTCTTCTACGCGAACACGAACAATGCCACGCGTTCGCGATGCACAATCAGACTCAACCTTCGCGAACGAGGGACCAACATCGCGAACGCAAAGGGTAACTGGACTGGACTGCCTCACTCAACATCTCTTCGCGAACGCGGAGGTCCTCTCGCGAACGCGAAGAGCAAAACTCTACAACACTGAACTGAAGAAATCTACAACTTTCAAAACAAGAATTTGATCCGTTTAACCACCCGAAACTCACCCGAGGCCCTCGGGACCTCAACCAAACATGCCAACATATCCCATATCATCATTCAAACTTGTTCAACCTTCGGAACGCTCAAAACAACATCAAAACACCAAGATCACATCGGATTCAAGCCTAGGAATTCCAAAAACTTCCGAATTCCACTTTCGATCAAAAAGTCTATCAAACTCGTCCGAATGACCTGAGATTTTGCACACACGTCACAAATGACACAACAGACCTACTCCAACTTCCGAAATTCCATTCCAACCCCTATATCAAAATCTCACCTGTCAACTGGAAATCGCCAAAATTCCAATTTTGCCAATTCAAGCCTAAATCTACTCCGGACCTCCAAAACACATTCCGATCACGCTCCTAAGTGCCAAATCATCTAACAGAGCTAACAAAATCATAAAAATTTCAATCCGAGATCATATACCAACAAGTCAAAACTTGGTCAAATCTTTCAAACTTTAAGCTTCAAGTTGAGAATCATCTTTCCATATCTATCCCGATTAACCTGAAATCCAAAACCGACGATTTACATAAGTTACAATACATAATACGGGGCTAGTCATGCCCGAGAACTGGCGAGTGGAGTGCAAAAGCTCAAAACGACCGGTCGGGTCGTTACATCCTCCCCCACTTAAACATACGTTCGTCCTCGAACGTGCCCAGAGTTGTTCCAAAAGCCAACAAATCGCTATATAACCTTACCATGCAGATACCCGGGGGTGATCCCATGTCACCCTATCTCATATAGGTCCGATAACACAATGTAACTGAAATTTTGCAATCCAACCTAGCCCATAAACCTTAGAACCACATTTCCTTTTCTGAAATCACCTACAAGATTAGAATCTCACATTTATACTCTGAATAAGCCCGAATACGCTGTAACAAACCATATCTGCAACCTCAGATGCAATTACATGATATACCACATAGCTCAAACTCTCGTGGTGATAACTTCTGATCACAGCAGTTGCTCAGAACAACCGAATATCGATATTAAACCTCTTATCAAATAAAGCCTCATTCTAACACTTTTGTATACCGCCAATGATGAATAAAACATGCAGAAAGTCATAACCATTCCTCAGGTCAATTAGTCATGGAGCTCCCTCTCCGTCGGCAAGAACCATAGTAAATTTCTAAGCTGAATCCCGATATTATCCTTCCAACATGCTGAAATCAAATCCGATAGTATTCATTCTAGGTCCCAATGACCTCATCTCATCTGACACTACCACTCTAGTGACATGACACATCGATACAATCTAATTCCACAACCCATGCAACCCGTTCACCAATAAGCAACAGTCCAAATGTACTCAAATCATGGAAAGATGGCTCAAATGAGAGAGCTGTACCGAAAGCTCACCGGTACCATCACAACACGATGCTAAGAACCCATCACACACTGTAGAACTAGAACACACGAATCTAACCCGAATGATCATACCTCCACATAACTCCGCTGTAACGCAGTACCCCTTTCAAACACTGGTCTACATCATATACCTCGAGCCACCCTGCTCAAAATCCATAACCATTCGAAATCCAACATCAAGGACCTAGAGTGCATTACCATAACCATGGAGAAGCGAATGACATAACACCACGCAACCCGAAAGAACATAACCAATATGCAATCACTCATGCAACACCCAAATACCCGTCTCACTCACATGCTGCTATAAAGCCCAAATGGAATCGCACCATAGGTGCATATAACCAATGAGTCACCACACCTCGTAACACAGAGGAGTAACATCATAGATCACTCCAGAACACGAGCAAGCTCAACAATAATCGAATGGCACATCTCTCAACAATAGCAGTTTGGAGTCAACAAATCCAACCCGGTACAGAGCACACATCTATGTTGGGCCCACCAATGAACCCCAAATCAACTCTGGTCACCCACAACAGATAAATAACTCTTTAAAGGTTCACAATGACTGAATCATAGCACATGCTACCCTCTGACTAACCTAAGCTATTTTCTCACACTCCACAGTCACAAAAGCATCTACTTACGGAAACTCTCAGCCTCCCAATGCATAAAGCACACGAATCACCATATTCGATCCCCGCTACACTGCCCGAACATCTAACACACATCTGATACTTGATCATTCCACGAGGGATACTCCTATAATTCTTCTGTGCCGCCAAGCAAACTTTGAATATCAGCAGTCGATCAGACAAGACAGTACCGCAATACCGGTGAAGCACCCATGACCCAAACACATTGCCCTTTCTGAAATGTATACCCTCATCAAGCTACACCAATCAGGGATCTCATTTATCTAGTTATCTGAAACTGTCTATGCTGCCTATGAATTTAGAACCTTCCTTTCAAAACTGAACTGTGACCTTACATATGCAATTCTCAATCCCGCATATACCATGCCATCCTGGGATAAACATAAGGATTTCATATCCATTCCGAACCATAAGCAACTACGTACTCAACTAGTCAAGAACTTTCCATTGATCCCATCTAGAAGAAAATCACTACGCATCCCATGCTCCTCACGCTTATAGAAAATATACACCTCTAACCATGGTAGAACTCATCAAGAACTCTCTGAATCCCACTTGCACAAAGCCAAATCGTCAGGACTGAATTCCTCTAACTCAACCAAGCTACGCAAGCCATCAAAACCTAACAGCATTGCCACAAAGCATCTGTAGAACCCCACCGCATCATAAGCACCCGAGAACCGATCATATCCATTACCATGTCGACCCAACCTACTACCAAGTTGTCCTAATTCTCTGAGTTCCATTCCGAATTACCTTCAAATTTATACGTTTCCTTGCTAGTACACCACTGTCCTTAACTAAAACTTGCCCCACAATCCTTAGCATAAAGCCACACCGCCCTAAGGCTCATAAGTCGCTGAATACTCTCTTAAATATTCCCAAAAGCACCACATTTAAAATACCTACCCTGAAGGGACTTCCTGCGAATGCAAAGCCATTACCTTTACCTTCCTGATACTGATATATAGAATCCCATAATGATCTAGAAATACCACGAGTCTTGACACCCTCCAATGCAAACCCGAGTTTCTAGCCAAATATACAACTTGAAAATCTCCAATTAATACATGTAAAATCTTGAACCCATTAGAACCATTCTCGAGAGTCATCCACTCTACTCAACCGCAATTAGACCGATCAAACGGACCGGACGACCTGTGCTCCATTAGCACTCCAACACCGCAAAATATAACATCACCTTAATGCAACCAAGTAACTTCCTGATCTATGCACCGTACATCCTTTACCAATAGCATCTCAAGTCATTTTGTGATTCTCATACACCCATAAAGCATAATATAACCTTTATTGAAATTTCCTTTACTCGAGCCATCCTCGGTCTCAACCTCCGTAAGCCATAACTAATTCACCAGTACGCCTCAAACTGGAACCAACATAGCACATAACCGTGCAATCAACTAATCAATAGCAGACTCCCCCACTTGGCTCAAAGCCATAGATCAAAACACACAATAATTCATAATGAATATACTCTATTACTGCCATAATACCATAGTGAGATTAAACTCAATCCTTCATAAACTCGGGCAACACAGCCTATCTAGTACTTCAAATCTTCTGCAAATCTCGCGTTCACCCTCGTAACAGTCAAGCCCACTCTCTTAAGCGACCCAAATTTAAGTTGCAACACATATACTTCACTAGATTAGGAGATCTTCCAACAACAACATAAGGATCACACAACTTCAGAACACTCTGCAGGAGGTAACCCACCTGCTTCGCCTCAAACTAACATCTCTCTATACCCTTCCACCGTCATAAACATTACGCAGTCATTTAATCTTCTCGAGTCTGAACTCATATCACAACGTTAAATCTACTTCACTTCCCAACTAGGAAACATGAAAAGATCCTTCATCACACCCACAACGCGGGGCTACACATCAAATCACGATGGAAATCAAACACCAAATAGTTCTTGCTTCCCCAAAGCAGACCCTTCTCGTCTCATTCAATTCATATGAACACATCACGCAGTCACATCACGCTCATCACGTAACTATCCAGCCATCACTTCCACTAATAGGGACACTATCGGATATATATATAAGTCCAAAAGCACGTGCTCATACAATCAGCACCTCAGTGCTCAAGCTACAGGCGAAACCCGGCCTCAAGTCCTCCATACTGGCCACACATCATTGCACAGAATTCACATCTCGCCCCCCGATCAGGGAATCACAAGTCGTCGATGCACATCTGGTACTGAGCGCTCATGCGCGCATATGAATGCGTGGAAGGAATTCAAGAGTTACCTTTCAACCTGAATCAAAGACGCACGATAAGAGTTCAAGAATGTGAAGTTTTTCCTAAAGGTTCTGCAGCCTCCCGAGGATAAGTACAGACGTCTCCGTACCGATCTGCGAGACTCTACTAAACCCGCTCATGACTCGTGAGACCTATGTAACCTAGGCTCTGATACCAACTTGTCACGACCCTAAAACTGACCCGGTCGTGATGGCGCCTATCGTGGAACTAGGCCAGCCGACACAACTCCCGAATTAACCATTATTCAATAAAAGTCATTTTTATACCATTTATTAATCAACAATCTCCTGATGTAAGTCTAAATGAATAGTGCGGAATAAATACACAAGCCCGACATCGGGGTGTCACTAGTCATGAGCCACTAAATTCAATTCAACATTGTCTGCTTAATACAATATAAGCCTGAAATATAAAATAATAAGGATAAGGAGGGGAAGGCAGGACTGCGAACGTCGTGCAGCTACCTTACTATCTCCAATGAACCTGCCACCGAGCTCAGAAATATTTGGATCTGCACACAAGGTGCAGGGAGTAATGTGAGTACGCCAACCCAGTAAGTAATAAAAGTAAATAATGAATGAGCAATAAGAAATCACGTAAACCACGTCATAGCGCCACAGTGAGTACAGTATGTTTCCAAAACAGGATACAAATCATATCATCTCGTTAAAACTCCGATTTCAGTAAAAATCCTTTTGAAAAATGTCTTTCTAACAGTTTGGTAGAGGTTCAGTGTAGTTCATAGTGAAAGTGATAAAAATCATAGTCGGCCTCTCGGCAAAACGTAGTTCGCATACAGCCCCTCGGGCAAAACATAAAGCATATACATCTCAAAACGGGAAAAGTGCCAGAGGAAATAACAAAACCAAATCAGTGATTAAATTCCGAACATCTTGTAAAAACTCCAGTTTTAATGAAAATTGTTCAAAACATTTGTTTAACATTTTCTATAGAGGCTCAGTATAAAGATGAGTGAAATCGGTAATTTAATTCAACATATTCAATATAGACTCACTTTAAGGAGAAGTGGAATCAGTAATTTCATAAAAAAACAAGCCCCTCTGGCAAGCATCACTCATATATATAGCCCCTCGGGCAAGCCTCTCAGTCACTCGAGACTCAACTCTCATCAATCAGCGCTCACACTCAGCACTCACGCTCAATAGGTACCTTATAATAACCTCTGCGGCGTGCAGCCCGATCCATATATATATATTCGACTACGCTCACTGGGGGTGTGCAGACTCCGGAGGGGCTCCTACAGCCCAAGCACTATATCGCTGCGGCGTGCAGCCCGATCCAATACATCGCTGCGGCGTGCAGCCCGATCCATAAATATATATAATATCGTTGCGGCGTGCAGCCCGATCCATAAATGCATATAATATCGCTTCGGCGTGCAACCCGATCCATAAATATATATAATATAATCCTCACCACCAGGCCATCGGCCTCTCTCAGTCATTAACCTCACAATCAGACCCTCGATCTTTCTCAATCATTAACCTCACAATCAGGCCTTTAGCCTCTCTCAGCGATCAACCTCACAAGTCGCTCGGACTATCAGTAAAACAGGGCATTCAGCTCAAGAATATCATTTATAGTATTAAAATTTTATACATAAGGCTGAGTTAAGAAGTCAGTAAAACACAGCATGACCGAGTACAACTATTAAGTCAAAACAGTGAGGAATAACAGTAAAAGCCCCGTAAGGGTCCAAAACAGTTGGCACGAGGCTCAAATATGGCATTCCGCCCAAAACGTGGCAACACTTTTCAAAACACAATGATATCGAACAGTTTTCAATCAAATATGCGACTTATCAGTCGTACGGAACGGACCAAGTCACAATCCCCAACGGTGTACGACTCCACGCTCGTCGTCTAGCGTGTGCGTCACCTCAAAGTAGCACAGCGATGTGAAATCCGGGGTTTCATACCCTCAGGACAATATTTACAATCATTACTTACCTCGATCCGGATGAACATCTACACCGCGATGCCCTTGCCGCTCGACTCGGCCTCAAATCACCTCGAATCTATCCAAAATCAGAATCATATCATCAATATATGCCAAAGGAACAAAACCCATGCGAAAATTATCAATTTAAACTCAATATCCCGAAATTGGCCAAACCCGTCCCCCGGGACCACGCCTCAGAATCTAATAAAAATCACATCAATAGAATTCTTATCCTCCCACGAGTTCGTATATACCACGAATGTCAAAATCGGACCTCAAATGGCCCCTCAAATCCTCAATTTACACTCTCAAAATTCAAGCCCTAATTCCCTAATTTTAGGCTTTAAATTCCACATATATCATGTTTAAACAAGTAAGAATCAACATAGGATCGAGTATTAAGTCCAAAATTCTTACCTCCATGAAGTTCTCTTCGATTGCCTCTTCAATCTCCCTCAACAAGCTCCAAAACCGAGTCAAAAATGGTGAACTTAAGCCAAAAGTCGCGAAAATGGCCTTTTAAACATTCTACCCAGCGATTTGAAATCCTTCTTCGCGAACGCGGTCAAAACCTCGCGTTCGCGAAGCACAAAATACCTTTGACCAAAAATCCTCTTACGCCAACGCGAACACTACCCTCGCGAACGCGATGCCTTACACAGCTTAGCCTACACGAACGTGATGCTTTAGGGCCTGGTGCGCAAGTCTGCTTCACTCTTCTGTGCGAACGCGAACAATGCCACGCGTTCGTGATGCACAATCAGACTCAAACTTCGCGAACGCGGGACCAACATCACGAACGCGAAGGGTAACTGGCCTGTCACACTCAACATCTCTTCGCGAACGCGGAGGTCCTCTCGCGAACGCAAAGAGCAAAACTCTGCAACATTGAACTAAAGAAATCTGCAACTTTCAAAACAAGAATTTGATCCGTTTAACCACCCGAAACTCACCCGAGGCCCTAGGGACCTCAACCAAACATGCCAACATATCCCATATCATCATTAAAACTTGTTCCAACCTTCGGAACACTCAAAACAACATCAAAACACCAAGATCACATCGGATTCAAGCCTAGGAATTCCAAAAACTTCCAAATTCCGCTTTCGATCAAAAAGTCTATCAAACCTCGTCCGAATGACTTGAGATTTTGCACACACGTTACAAATGACACAACGGACCTACTCCAACTTCCGGAATTCCATTCCGACCCCTATATCAAAATCTCACCTATCAATCGAAAATCGCCAAAATTCTAATTTCGCCAATTCAAGCCTAAATCTACTCCGGACCTCCAAAACACATTCCGATCACGCTCCTAAGTGCCAAATCATCTAATGGAGCTAACCAAATCATAAAAATTCCAATCCGAGATCATATACCAACAAGTCAAAACTTGGTCAAATCTTTCAAACTTTAAGCTTCAAGCTGAGAATCATCCTTCCATATCTATCCCGATTAACCTGAAATCCAAAACCGACGATTTACTTAAGTCACAATACATAATACGGGGCTAGTCATGCCCGAGTTATGATTTCCCTATTGTCTAGATTTATGATTTTCCTATTGTTGGAATCTTTTTCGCTACGTTTTCTATAAATTTGCCTAAGTTTTCTTTACCGATCATGAGGGCTCTGAGTGTTGTAATTCTCTCCCGAGTAACTACCACAATTTACTAGGCATATTCTCCCGAATTACGCCAGCTAGCATTAAGTACGACTCACTCGGATCGCATCAAGGTTTCGTTATCCCTGAGCCCACCTTTAAACCCTCCGTATTGATCCCTCATATACGTTAAGAGTGATGTTGTTCAACAACTACCTAAATACGCACTCTCTCCCGAGTAATACACACTAAATACGCACAGTCGATTGAGAGCTCTTCAACCAACCACAATAATAACTTAGTTGAACACATAGAGAAAATACTACATCAAATCTGTATTAACGTAGCAGGAAAATCATCCTCCAATAGGTTCCATCAAAACCCTAGGTAACAAATTAGCTATTCATAATAGTATGCATAACTAAATTACTAGAATTCATAACCAATAATGAAAATAGGAAGAAGGAAGTGAAAAACTCATATTGCTCCTAGTGTGTTCTTGCCTCCTTAGGTCGAATCTCTCGTCTCCTTAGCCTCCTTAGGTCTAAATTATGTCAAAAGTCCTCAAAATACTATCCTTCGATGTGTATATACCAAGTAGGGTCGGGCCCAAATAATTCCACCTTCTCCTACGCGAAAAAGGACACTTTTCTCGGACAGGACGTGCGCGGCCGCGGATCAACCGCACATTTTGACCAGTGTTCTGCCTGACATGAGCGGCCAGTGCGCGGACGCGCACTTTCACCCTTTTCTGTTGGGAATTGGAGAAAACATAAAACATGAAAGTTGTAGCCCTTTGAATTATCTTTCCAACCATATTTTGTGGAGCCCAAATGGAATTCTGAGTGAAAAGTTATGTGTATTTTATTAGACAGTGCGCAATATACCTACTCGATTCTTGGTTCGTTCTTAACTATCATCCGTTGATCCCCGACACGATCCCGGCTTAATTCCTTAGGCTTTTACTCAGACTTCAAAGCTCCAAATTACTTGAATTCATTCCATAACATTTATATAGCTCGGAATCACTCCTACAAGGCATAAAACACACAATTAGCTTAAAACACTAGCGATTAAAGCTCAAACTCAATTAAAGTGCAGTAAATTAGAGTGTAAGAAGCGACTAAAATACGTAATTATAGCCTGTCATCACATGTTTATGTTGTTGCTTACATGTAGAACATCTATGGATTCACTCTCGAACTACACATGCATTCTAATTGGCGGGATACAACCAGAAATCCTGGAAAGGAAAGAAGAGGATATTTCTGAGTTCTTAGTTTTTTTCTGTTCTTTCTTGGGGAGCATGTAATCTATGATATTCTTGTTCCTCTTGATGTTTTCTTTTGGGGATTCTGTATAGCATGTGGCTATCTGTTAAAAGGCTTCTACGAAATTTTTTTCGCTAATGTGCACAAACTGCAAGAATGTTTGATTACCATCGATCTGGAAAAAAATTGAAACAAAGAGGGAGGAAGATTGATGCAGAGGTGTTCGACAATATGCCTAAAAGAACTAAATACTTTCGTATTCAATTTCCTTTTTCCATGTGATCTGTGACATAAACATCTATCAAGAAGTATGCTATTGACATACATTAAAACGATTGAACGATATATTATGCATTGTATATCGTTTATTAAAGAAAAAATATATGTTTGAGATGCATTGGATATGCTTTCACGTATATGTCTATTGCAGTGCTGTTATTGTTTATCTATTGTGTAAAAAGTGAAAATTAAATATAACTCACAATTGTTTCAGATATATACTATTACCATTTTGTAAATACTACTCTAATGAAGTTATAACTATTTGGAAAGAATGTCCGCAAACAAAGATACTATAGATTTTAGTACATCGACTTCGATATAGTAAAGGAACAACAATAAAGTACGTATGTTTAGAGCAAGGGCGGTCCGACTAGTTTTGTGGTCTGAAGCCTAACTTTATGAGGGGCCTTAATATTTTTAAAAATAAAATTATTTATTTATTTGAAGTCTATAGCATTTCTTAGATACAAAGTTATTAATAATTTTCTTATAATCAATAACTCCTAATAAGTCTTTCTTAATTGACAATATAGCTAATCCATTTAACCTTTATTGAGACATTGTTGATCTTAGGTGAGATTTTATCAATTTTAATTTTGAAAATTTCTTTCTGCTGAAACGACGGAAACAAGAGTTATTAACATTATTCCATAAATAATATAAACATTGAAAAAAGAATCAATTTTTTTTTTATTTGACCGAGTGTATTAATTAAACCGTTATCTTCTAATTGTACTATTTTTCTTAATATTTTTAATTCTGAAAATAAATCTAAACCATCAATATCGAATTGATTAGTATGCTTTAAGGAACATTCAACATTAAGGCAATATCTTTTCAAATTTTCATCATCTAGTGATCTTAATTTTTACAGCTAAATAGAAAACAAAAGATATTTTCATATGCTACTAACTGTTCAACTCTATTTGGAAATGAAATAAATAGCCTCGTCTATTATGTATAAAGTAATCAACTCCAAAGGACTCTTCGAAAAAGTTTGAGATTTTATTATCAACATTCTCATCTAATTGTTACTTCCTATATATATCATACGTTTATTATGAAATTCGGGTTCGATGTTCATTTCAAGTGCAATTTTCTTAGCAGAAATCATAGCAGTTGCAAATCCTTCTTCTCTATACTAGTTAAAGAAAGAAATTAAACTTTTTCACTTCACAAAACCTTTTTTAAACTTAAACATAGCCTATAGGGGGAACAAAAAATGGGCCCCCTGTAAATGTGAGGCCTAAAGCAGTTACTTTAGTTGCTTTATGGAAGGGCCACCCCTGGTTTAGACGCTTTACCTTTTGCTTATTTTAATATTTATTACATAAAATTTGTGGTTTATTTTTAAAACTTTTGAACAATTTCTGAAATATGAACAATAGTCTCTTTCTTTATGAGAGGCTTTTTCCTAAGTTTTTGATTGGTGATTTCTAACCTTGTAGAGATGCAGAGTAGGAGTTGGTGGAAAAACTTTCGGTGAACAGGAACAAGCACTTCGGTAATATAATTACTGATAAATGTTTCATTCTTTTATCAGGGGACGCTAGGCATCGGACTCCAAAAAATTCACTTTTTTTTTTTGTGTCCTTGGAATATCTTAGCTTACTGATTCTTCTTCCGCTATATAAATTGTGTATTTATGTGTAATGCTTGCATATGACTTGCGATTTTTTGAAAATAAACTGAGATTGCAACTTATAAATGTAGTATTCAAGTTTATAAACTACCCTATGTTGCTAAAAATTATCGACATTAACCTTCCAGTGAAAACTTTTCTTGAAGCCACCAGAAATCTCCTATAATAAGTGGCTCTAAAAAGTATTGGACAAAAACTGAGATTAATGAACAGTTTAAATGGTACTCCCTCCGGTCCAAAATAAGTGATTTTTTTAATGTTTTCACACAAATTAAGAAATCTACCTTTTAGCATTAATTAGCAATGGAATTGACCATATTAACCTTTACTATCTCACATAAACACTCCTAACACATATTCCAACATCATTTACTTCAAGGACAATGTAGAAAAAAAATAATTAATTCATTCTTGAAATCTGAAAAATCACTTATTTTGGACCACAAGAAAAAGGCCAAAAAATCACTTATTTTGGACCGGAGGGAGTATTTAACACTTATAAAAGTCACATGTCTTAGTAGCATAAATAATTTTTGGATACCGATTTTACTCTGATTTTTTAAAACCAGCAGATCTAATAGACGCAACCTATTTTTTTTAGGAGTCTGTTTGGAAAGCCATGTGTAATTACTATGGCCTGTTTGTTTGTCATGATGTAATTACAGTGTAATTACATGTGTCATGTTTGGTTGTACAAGTGTAATTACATAGATAAAATAAATATTTTTCAGATTAATTTGTAAATAATTTTCACCGTATGATAAATACTTATATGTATAATAGATATTAAATTATTATATATTAAAAATGTATATTCTTTTATAAGAAAATATATTAAATAATTATAAAGTAATACATATTATTATAAAAATAATTGATATCTTCCATATAAATAATACTGTAACTTAAAAGAGAACAATGAAAATTTCAATAACAAATCAAAATTCTTCACCAACTCATTTGAATAAAAAAAAAGATAGATATGAGCTTATAAAAACAAATCATAGTTAATATTTATGTTATTGATTAGAAAACAAAATTAGTAAAATATAAATTGTTTTTTCGCAAGTCTTCCTCATACAAAATTTTCATAACAACGATATATATAAAATTTCATCTAATTGATCTAGCATTCCACATTTGATGAGCTATTCCATCTCTTAGATTGCACATATATTGTTTGTCAACATCAGTCGGGCCTCATCCAAGTTCTTCATCATCTGAATCTGAATCAATATCATCCAAATTATGGGAATCTTCTATTTCCTCTTCCATGTGCTCTTCAAAATATGCATCTTCCCAGTTCCACNCTTCAAAATATGCATCTTCCCAGTTCCACTTGCGAATAAAATTGTGAAGTATACAACATGCTAGCACAATCCAGCCTTGTTTTTTGATACTATAAGGAGGAGGAGGAGTCAATATAGGAAATCTTTTTTTTAAAACAGCAAATGTCCTCTCCACCACATTTCGAAGTTTTGAATGTCTTAAGTTAAAAAGCTCGCGAGCATTTTGTGGAGCTTGTGTTTGGCTCCATTCCCTCAAATGATATCTTACTGCACGATAAGGTGCTAAAAATCCCTTTGTATTTGCATAGCCTGCATCAACTATATAGTATTTTCCTACAAAGTTACAAGTACAAGTTAAATATTTAAAAAAAGATAATAAAAAATGAATAGGTATATGAATTATTTGTAAATTACCAGTTGGAATTTTCAACTTATTTGGTGATCTCTCCTGGTGTATGTTATTTGCTGATGACATAGTTCTAATTGACGGGACGAGGGCCGGTGTTAACGAGCGATTGAAGGTTTAGAGACAGACTCTCGAGTCTAAGGGTTTCAAATTGAGCAGGTCTAAGACAGAGTACCTGGAATGCAAGTTTAGCGCTGAGTCGAGGGATGTAGGCGGGGATGTGAGGCTTGGGCCACAGGTCATCCCCAAGAGAGATAGCTTCAAGTACCTTGGGTCGATGATTCAGGGGGACGGAGAGATCGACGAGGACGTCACTCACCGCATAGGGGCGGGCTGGATGAAATGGAGGCTTGCATCTGGAGTCTTGTGTGACAAGAAAGTGCCACCGATACTCAAAGGCAAGTTTAATAGAGCTGTAGTTAAACCAGCCATGTTGTATGGGGCAGAGTATTGGCCGGTTAAGAACTCTCATATCCAGAGGATAAAAGTAGCAGAGATGCGGATGTTGAGGTGGATGTGCGGGCACACTAGGATAGACAAGATTAGGAATGAAGATATTCGGAAGAAGGTGAGTGTCGCCCCTGTGGATGACAAGATGCGGGAAGCGAGACTCAGATGGTTCGGGCACGTGCAGAGGAGAAGCCTCGATGCACCGGTGAGGAGGTGTGAGAGGTTAGCCGTTGTGGGTACGGGAAGAGGTAGAGGGAGACCTAGGAAGTATTGGGGAGAGGTGATTAGTCAGGACATGGCACGACTGCACATTTCCGATGACATGGCCCTTGATAGGAAGGCCTGGAGGTCATGCATTAGGGTTGTAGGATATGGGTAGTAAAGCTTTCCTTACTTCATTTCGGGGGTGAGGCGGGGTTGGATTAGGGTTGGTCTTAGATGTCTTGCAGTTTATGTTGGACCCACACTATTCTTGTTGTTTGTCTTAGCCCCGGGCCTTAGATTATGGTTACTGTTATTGCATGTCATTCATCTTTCGGTTTTTATGTTTCTGTTATTATTACGATTTCCACTGGATCGGAAATAGCCTCTCTGCCCCTATCGGGGCAGGGGTAAGGTCTTGTGACGACCCAAAGGGGTCATCACCTGTATTCCTACTCCCTCTGTACTTCTGAGGCCCTGGAAACCTCACTTGGGGGTTGCCTCGACTTGTGTGCGCAGTCCGGGCGCGTAACCGGAAAGTTTACATGTGAATTTGTGAGAAAAATAATAAAATTTGATGTTTTAAATTGATCGAGTTTGACTTTGGTCAACGTTTTGGACAAACGGACCCGGACTCGTGGTTCGACAGTCCCGGAGGGTCCGTAGGAAACTTTGGGACTTGGGTGTGTGCCCGGAATCAAATTCCGAGGTTCCAAGTCCGAGAAATAAATTATTGTGTGAAATAGTTTTCTGAAAATAATTAAAGAATTTGAAAGTGTTATTTGTTTAGAAGACTGTGCTGTTGGGCTCGTATTTTCGTTCCGACGCCCAGCACAAGTCTTAAATATGAGTTAAGCAATTGCTGTGAAGTTTGGTTAGATTTGGAAGTCATTTGATGTGTTTTGAGCTAGCAACAGTAAAATTTGATGTTTCATGGAAATTGGAAGGAAATCATGGATCTTGAGGCCTAATTCGATGTTGTTTTGGCGAGTTGATCGCATGGATGAGTCCGTAGGATGTTTTCGGAGTTGTGTGTATGTTTGGTTTGGAGCCCCGAGGGCTCGGGTGAGTTTTGAGTGGGTCCCGGGAGGGTTTTAGACTTAAAAGCATCAGAAATTGCAGGTCCAGGTGTTGCAGGCCCCCAGCGCGGCCGCGATCATTTCTGCGAGGTCCGCGCTGGAAACCGCGCGGCCGCGGTGCATTTCTGCGCGGTCTGCGTGGCTAGGTTCAGAGGGCCAGTGAACTCTAGGTCAACCAGCGCGGCCGCGCACCAAATCAGTGCGGTCCGGCTGGATAGGTTCAGAGAGTCGTTTTCCCTCCCTTCCTCGGCGCGGCCGCGGGGCATTTTTGCGCGGTCCGCGCCAGTCCTTCAGCAAAGTATATAAATCTGAGATTTTCAGTCATTTTGCACTTTTTCAAAACCCAAAACATAAGAGGCGATTTTCCAAACGATTCTTCTCCTTCAAAACGATTGGTAAGTGATCTCTAACTTATTTTCCTTGCTTCTTAACATCTTTAAACATAATTTCAACTTCAAAACAAAGATTTTAATGGGGGAATTTGGGAATTTAGGGTAGAAATAGGGTTTCACAATTTGGGGGTTTTGGACCTCAATTTGAGGTCCGATTCCAAAATAACTTATATATGTGAGTTCATGGGGGAATGGGTAGTCGGGTTGTGGTTCGAACCTCGTGTTTTGACCACGTGGGTCCGGGGGCATTTTGGGAAATTTTGAGTAAAACTTTGGGAAATTTACTTTTCATGCATTCAATTTATTAGATTAGCATTTGTTGATACACTCAAGTATTTGTGACTAGATTCGAGCGGTTTGGTGGTGAATTCGAAGGGTAAAGCGATACTAGAGGCTTGAGTTTAGTTGGAGCATCGAGGTAAGTGTTTGATCTAACTTTGGTTTGAGGGAATAGGATTAGAGTATTATTTGCTAATTGCTAAATGTTGAGTACGGTGTATAGGCATGGTGACGAGTATCTATACACCGGTGTCTAGCATGACCGTGAGTCCTTGCTTGTGCTTATTCGGGATTCTGTAGTGACTCCTTCTTGTTTAATTGATGGACTCGATATAATGTTAACAATATGAAGAGGAAAAATATGAATTGTAAACTCCTTGGAGTGTTGGCTCGAAATATGACACGATTAAGACGTAAGAAATGAACGAAAGAGGAAGAGTTGTAATTACTCCCTTGCCGGGACGTGTAAGTTAATGTTGTTGCTCCCTTGTCGGGATTTAATGGTTTATTTGTATTCTCCCTTGCCGGGGTGGTTGAATTGATGCTTGTTCCCTAGCCGGGAAATCCTTATATATTATAAAATGGGATCGTGTGGCACACCGACCACTTATATATTATGAATGGGATCGTGTGGCACGCCGACCACTTATATATTATGAAATGGGATCGTGTGGCACGCCGACCACTTATATATTATGAACTGGGATCGTGTGGCACGCCGACCACCTAGATATATATATTATGAAATGGGATCGTGTGGCACGCCGACCACTTATATAGATTATGAGATCGGATGTGGTTTCGTGTTTACTTCTGATAAATTGTGTTCATCTGTATTTCCCCTAAGCATGTCCCCTCCCTGCCTTAGCTGGTATTTTCTGTTGTTATTTCATTGTACTTGTTTATACATATACACCTGCACAGGTTGTTTTTGGTAGGTCCTGTCTAGCCTCGTCACTACTTCGCCGGGGTTAGGCCAGGCACTTACCAGCACATGTGGTCGGTTGTACTGATGCTACACTCTGTGCATTTTTGCACAGGTCCAGGTATTGAGCAGCAGCAGCAGCATTAGCACGGGGGCGAACCTTCAGTCCAGAGAGACCCGAGTTAGCTTGCAGGCGTCCGCAGGCCCGGCGTCTCCCGTCTATCTTTATATTTGGCTGTCATCTCATTGTACCCGTGATAAACAGATTATGCTTCTTTCATACTTTGTATGTAGTACTCCTTAGATGTTCGTGAGTATGTGACTCCAGTCCCGGGGTAGAGATATATGTGTTGGAACTTCTGTATTATTGATCATCTATCTACATTTAAGTCTTCCGCTTATGATTTTAATTCCGTCGCCTTTATTTAATGCTGTTAATTGTTAAAAAGGAATGGGTGTTTAATGAAATTGCTAATTAAGTTGGCTTGCCTAGCTCTCATTAGTAGGCGCCATCACGACTCCCGAGGGGGGAAATCCGGGTCGTGACAGGCCTGCGTACACATTACCCTCCCAGACCCCACTATGTGGGACTTTACTGGGTAGTTGTTGTTGTTGTTATTTGATGATCTCTCCCAAATGGCATTTCTTAATACTCTAGAATCTGAAGCAGAGCCTTCCCAACCAGCAAGCACGTATTGAAAATTCATATCAAAATCTACCACAGCAAGGATATTTTGAGAAAGAACTCCTTTACGATTTCTATATCTTGGTTGATCTTCCATAGAAACAAATGCAGGAATATGAGTTCCATCGATAGCTCCAATACAATCCTTCAAAAACTTATAATAGTTTTAAGATATTGCACAAATAATTAATAATATTGTTAACAAGTGTAGAATGTAATACTAAATACTAACCTTGAACCAAGGATAGAAAAGTGGATTAGACGATATCTCTTGCGGGACACCTTTTCCTGCTTGCTTGACATAGTATTTTCCTAGTCGTAGACAAGCTTTCAAACACTTGTTAAAATAACGGCTAATGGTTTCTCCTGAATGCTGAAAACGATTTTGTACGACTATATTCCTTTCATTATGAGCTAATGTAAACACAAATATGGCCATTTGTTCCTCAACTTTGATCGTTCTTGAATCAGTTAATAGACCTCTTGTTTTCATCTCATCTGCAAGTTGTAAGAAACATCCAACATTCATACGTAGTAGGTCATAGCATCCACGGAAATGTCCTTCAATCAAATCTTTAATAAAATCTGCTCTAGTTAAAATTGAGCGGTACACTCTTTCTTTTGGTCCAATCCCTAAATATTTTCCAATAATGCTAACTAAAAGCACACATTTTGCAAGAAACATCATGAATTGGTCTTCTTTTGCCATCCTATATGACATGAAAAAACTAAAATTTACAACTGTAATAGCATAAGAGAAAACATAATGCTTTAAAAAACAAATAAGACAAGCGTAGGTCCATGGAGCTCATTGTAGCAATTAATGAAAAAGAACAAAATAAGAAGAAGCTATATAAAGTATTGATTGTCCATTGATGGATTAAAATCCATGAGTTTCACATAATATATAAAGCATAAGCAAAAGTAGAAGGTGCTCATGTCTGCCGCTAATAGTTAACATAATCCAAAAGAAAATAAGATACTAATTTACAACTTCATCCGAACAACAAAAACACAACGTGCACTAACAACATCAATCATATAATCCAAGTTTGTGCATGACCCATTTCTTTCTAAGAGGAGGAGCCATAGCAGCAAAGAATTCAACATTTCTCTCATTTGTAAGGAGATCGATAACTCGTATACTCCATGCGTCGTCCAATTCTAGTTCCATTATCAAAGGCATTAATTTCTCCTTAAAAGTATTTTTTGGTTCATGTTGTAGCCTTATTTGTTCTTTAGCTATGGCTGTCCATCTATCAACGAATTTAGCCAAACTAATTCCAATAGAGTTCCTAATTCTTTTGGGACGAGATGTCAAAGTTTGTTCCTCAGCTAACCGTCCTTTTCCTGCTCTCTTATCTTGACCAGTTGATTGAGTTGTTTTAGTACTCGTGAAACTTATGTTTTGATCAAGATATACATGATCAATAGACTGCGCATCTTCAGAAGCAGGTGTAGTAATTTTTTCGCCAGTTATCTCCTCATCAGAAAATTCATTTTGAAAATCCTCTGTATTATTAATTTCACATCCATTCCTACCATCAACGACAATATCTCCAAAAATCAAAGCCAAAGTATTATAGTCTGGCAACTTTTTCGTCTTATATTGAGCATCTTTTGGGTGAGTCTATAACATAACCAATGTTCTTAATTAGAGAAACAAATAACTTATATTCAAAATTTAGCTACAAAAGGAAAAAAGAATAGTATGACTCACTGAAAGGTATTGCTCCCAAACATCATCTTCGGCATCAACTTTTCGAGTTTCTTCATTCCACCTAAATCCACTATGTTGCACCATTCTCTTCATAGTAGCATAAGATTTCTTCAAGGTTCTCATCCTATTTTTCATTTTCGTCTTATCTAATTTGTCCCCATATTTTTCTTTTTACACAATCTCGTCCCTCGGTTGTTAAGCCTCCTTGTTGCGTTCTTCCTAGCTTAACTTGTTCAGCGATAAAATAAATAAAATATATGTCTTGAACTTCACTCCATTTGGTGTATGGTTTTCCAACATTAGGTGTTTGGTTAGTTGACATCCTACATGAATATAATTATATAATTCGGCAATATGTTTATGAGATTCATATATGCATAATCAAGCTAAGTCGGGCAAGAGGTAAAGGTATACGTGGCAGAATATGAACAAAACATAGTGATTCATCTCTATAATTGCAAAAAAAAATTATATGGGGAAAACTTAATGGCATAAATTAGGAAAAACACAAAGATTTCTTTCCACACACAAATAGTATCACTTTTTTATTTTTTATACAGATATACTTTTTTCTCTTTCCAATATAATACACTACACAATATGGAAACTGAATATGACAAGAAATGGTATTTGTATGCATTAGTTGTGAAGTAGAAATGATCTGTGAAGTAGTAAAAAATAAATTATTCTACCCAAATTTCACCCTTCTAAAATAGAAAGGTAAAGATTCCAACAGTATAAGTCCAGGCAACGTGAAGTTATGGAAATAATATAGTTCAACAGAAATCAACTATTTAGAAAATATGAAATACAAAAGAAAAAAAAAAGGTTACCTGGAGCAGAACGATGCTAGAACTGAAGAAGTGAAGTAGAGATGTTTTGGTTTTTCTACCGTCTTTGTTTCCAAAAAGAATAATATAATATTGAAAGAGGAAAAAAAAGGAATTGGAAAGGTTGCCTTGTAATTACATCATGTAATTACACCCAATTCTTTGCCCCCCTCCCCTTCCCCCCATGAGAATTGAAGAGTGTAATTACTCTCTCTCAATTACACCAAATTCCTTACCAACCAAGTAATTATTTGGTCAAACAAACATGCCAAAGTGTTTAATTACACCCAATTACAATTTCCATGTGGTTTTTCCAAGCATGCTCCAGAAGGATTGAGCATTAGAGATTTGTGCTGGGTTCATTTCGAATTGTCCTTTTTATGATATGGTAAGAAGGAACTTTATTCTATGAGTTCTCTATGAATAGTGCGGCATACCTTCAGAAATCAGGGATGCACGTCGGACTGATATCCAGATGCACCTGCCTCAAATCCTGCACATTTAATGCAAAAGTGTAGCGTGAGTACATAAACAACATGTACCCAGTAAGTATCCAGTCTAACCTCGAAGAAGTAGTGACGAGGGGTTGACTTTGACACTTACTATGGGCTAACAATGAAATGTCAGAATTAAAACAAAACATGGATTATATAAATATAGTTGAAAGCTAAGTCACAGGAAAATAATAGGCAATCCTCTCACTAATAATAAATCTCAAGTTTGTTTCCATCATTTAACAATTTATATCTCAAGAAAATGAAGCAATATGTCACGAACCAATTTTATTATAGGTTGTGATGGCGCCTAGCGCCATTGCTAGGCAGGCCAACAGTGAACAATCTTGTGATTTTACTTTTATTAGGTTTTCCCTGTAAATAACTTTCCTTAATTTAAAAGATTTTATAAATAACAGGTTTAAAATAATTAAAACGAAAGCAGCTGAGTGCAACCATAGAAATAAAACCAAAACCACAAGTCTACTAGTGTGTGTGCCAACACCTGGTGTCACAAGTGTATGGGCTACTAGTAGAATATACAAAATATTACTACTCTGGTGTCTGAAATGAAATAGACAGAACAATAAACAAAAGAAAGACTTCGGCTGCTGCAGAACGGCTCAGAAGGGCAGCTCACCGTGTAGTCTCGTAATAGGGATCAAGTATGCGCGCCGGACTGATATCCAGATGCACCTGCCTCAGATCATGCACATTAAATGCAGTAGTGTAGCGTGAGTACATAAACAACATGTACCTAGTAAGTATCCAGTCTAACCTCGAAGAAGTAGTAACGAGGGGTCGACTTTGACACTTACTATGGGCTAACAATAAGATGTCAAGATAATAACTAAGCATGGATAACATAAATATAACAGAAAACTCAATAACAAGAATAATAAACACCTTTTCTTCCGCTAAGAGTATATCTCAAGTATATTTTCCATCATTTAACAATTTATGTCTCAAGTCAATGAACAATATTAATTATAATTGGTTCCCAAGATTTATCATGCGCAAGTTATGCCGAGGTCGTACGACCCGATCCAACATAATAATATTTAAACTGTACACTGCCGAGGGGCGAACGTCACGAACCATAGATGCATCTATCTGCTAGCGAGGCGTTTAGCCCGCTCCACAAATAGAAAATGCTTTGAAGAAATACAAATTCTCAATAACAGTCAAGTGTTCCATTCACAACTTCAAGTAAGTGAAATTTTACCTTTTACGATTCTTTTATCAATTTTTAATATGACTTAGGCAATTAAATGAACAAGTAGGGTGAAAATATTTCAAGTATAGCATGATATGGGTCCTAGACTATCCGGACAATAGCATAATTAGTAGCTACGTACGGACTATCGTCACATCGTACGTACGTAGCCCCCACAAGTAGGAGCACATATTAATTAATTCACCTATGGGGTTAATTTCCTCTTACAAGGTTAGAAAAGAGACTTACCTCGTCTCAAAGCCTACTTTCCTGTCCAAGATCGTGCTCAAACCCTCAATTCAGTGCCGAACAATCCAAAACAATCGAATAGTATATAAACTAATCAATACATGTTCAAAAGTTCATATTTTAACTATTAAAGTGATTACCCAACCCTAAATGTAAGGTTCCTAAAATTCACCCCCGAGCCCACGTGCCAGGACTCTGGAAATTTTCGAAGAAAGTTGTTACCCATAAGCTCATGAACCATAATTTTTACTAAATTCCATAACCAATTTCGTGGTTAAATCCCACTTTTATCAAAAACTTAGGCTTTCCATCTAACCCATAAATTCTACAAATTAATATGTTAAAATCTACCCATAATCTATGTACTAAACTCACATTAGGCAGAAATTACTTACCCTCAATAGCTAGGTTGAAATCCCACTTTTTGAAGCTCCAAAATCGCCCAAGTGTGCAATAAATGAACCCAAAAATGGCTAAGTCCCAATTTTAAAACACACTGCCCAGCTGCCTCCTTCTTCGTAACAAGCCTGCGTTCACGAAGGCAATGGCCCAGGCCCATGAATATTTGGCCTATGCGAACGCGACAAGGATCTCGCGAATGCGAAGGCTTACCAGCCCTGTCCTACGCGAACGCTAAGGCACCTTCGCGAATGCGAGGGCACCTTCGGCAACGCGAAGGGCACAACACGTGCGTTCCAACAGAGAGTACCGTGCTTCGTAAGGTGTGAACTTCTTACTCAAGTAGTATACGGCTTGCTCCTTTCTCCCTGTCTCATCATGTTGCCCCAGAACGCATCTCCATCCAATACAGATAGATAGAGTAGCAAAGGTCGTCCCGGCTCTGGCGGGACCAAGACCGGTGGCGTGGACAGGTACTCCTTGATTTTGTCAAAAGCTTTCTGACAATCCTCGGTCCAGCTTGTCTCGGCATCTTTCCTCAGCATCTTGAAGATGGGTTCACATATGACTGTGGACTATGCTATGAAGCGACTGATATAATTGAGATGCCCTAGGAAGCTCATCACGTCATTTTTGCTTCTAGGCGGCGGTAACTCCTGAATAGCCTTGACTTTAGACGGATCTAGCTCGATCCCTCGACGGCTGACAATGAATCCCAATAACTTTCCAGCGGGAACCCCGAATGCACACTTGGCGGGGTTTAGTTTCAAGTGGTACCTCCTTAGTCTGTCGAAGAATTTTCTCGAGTTTGCTATGTGGTCTGCGACCCTCTTGGATTTGATAATGACGTCGTCCACATACACCTCTATCTCCTTGTATATCATATCATGGAAGATGGTTGTCATGGCTCTCATGTAGGTAGCCCCAGCATTTTTTAGACCAAATGGCATCATCTTGTAGCAGTATACCCCCCATGGTGTAATAAAAGTTGTTTTCTCCGCGTCTTTTTTGTCCATCCAGATCTGGTGATAACCCGCAAATCAATCTACAAAAGATTGGAGTTCATGCTTGGCGCAATTATCGATCAGGATGTGTATGTTTGGCAGTGGAAAGTCGTCCTTGGGACTTGCTTTGTTTAAATCCCGATAGTCAACACATACTTTGACTTTCCCATCTTTCTTCAGAACTGGCACAATGTTGGCTAACCAGGTTGGGTACTCAACCACCCTGAGAACTTTGGCTTTGATCTTCTTAGTAACCTCCTCCTTGATTTTTAGGCTCATATATGGTTTGAATTTTCCGAGTTTCTGCTTCACTGGCGGACACATTGGATCGGTAGGTAACTTGTGAGCCACTATGGACGTGCTCAAACCGGTCATGTCATCATATGACCATGCGAAAATGTCCTCATACTCCCTTAATAAACAAATGTACTCTTCTTTCTCTGTTGGCGATAAGTGAATGCTCATGTGATGAGTCTCTTTGATGGTCTCGGCGTCCCCCAAATTTACTACTTCGGTTTCGTCCAGGTTGGACTTAGGCTTATTCTCAAAGTTTTCAACCTCCCTAACGACCTCCTCGGGTATTTCATCCTCTTCATCTGAATCACTACCCCCATATTGTGTTGCCTCATTACATGTCACAGTCATCGGTTCATCAGGAAAAGTAATAATAACGCTGTAGAAAGAAAATCTGGAAGATAATAATAAATATTAAAGAGCAATGCATTTGATTAAAACTTGAAAAACATCCAGACAAGTACGGCTCGATGAATCGAGCATTTATTTTGAAACAAGTAAGTCTTTAGAACAAAAATTACTGAAAATCTTAAATGCCTAGAATTGCAATAGAAATAAAACCTGCCAAGCTACCCAGGGACTCGGCGGGCCCGGGATGGTGTGGCGGTCCAGTTCCTGAGAACGGCTCCCTTCTCCATTGTCTGAATAGTGAGGCCTTCTTCCTCCTCCTCCTCAATTATTGCACTGAAGTCCATGTCTTCATCCTCCAAGAACAGATTACTCAGCCCAGCTAACGCTTCTTCTTCTGCAGTACCCCATATTGTATCAGCTAGGTGAAAAGCTTGATCCAGATGTGGCACTGGTTGATCAAGAGGGTAATACGGTCCGCGCCATGGAGGCGACCAATCATTATACTCTTGCCATGTGTACTGATATTCGAGCCCAAAGGTAGTACCGTGACCCTTCAGCCGTATCGGTTTAGTAATACCCTAGATATTCTTCCCAAGCCCTTTGCCGGGTTCATACCCAAACCATGCCAGTATGCTTTCTATTTTACTACTCCACCATTTGTCTTTTTCAACAGCATTGACACGTTCAATGTGATGATAGGTTTCCCCTCCTAGCCTTCTTCTATTTCTGATAACCGGGATGGTTTGGCTGGTGTAAATGGGGTTACTCCCGTCTCCGTGGGTGATCACCTCCTGGCGGTTCCATTCAAATTTCACGGCTTGATGTAGTGTGGAAGCCACCGCCCCAGCGGCTTCTATCCATGTTCGGCCCAACAGAAGATTGTACGAGGTTGGTATGTCGAGCACCTGAAATTCGACATCGAACCAAGTTGGCCCCATCTGCAAGCAAAGGTTAATTTCCCCAATCGTGGCCCTTGAGACCCATCAAAAGCTTTCACGTTCATGCTTCCTGCCCGTATTTCATGGAAACCTTTGTCCAACCTTTTCAGAGTATCCAACAGATAAATGTTGAGGCTTGAACCCCCATCAATCAAGACCCCGACGATGAATTTGTCTTCAAATTGCACCGTGATATGCAATGCTCGGTTGTGATTCAACTCTTCAGGCGGTAACTCATCCTTGTGGAATGTTATTTTATGACATTCCAACACCTTCTCTACCATGTTGGCCATCTCTCTGCAGGTTGTGAGCACGTGATTTTTGCCCTATATGAATTACTCCCATAATTTCAAAACAAAATATTTTCTTTTCACTATTTGCATTTTGTGGATTTTTGTGGCATTTTCTGTTAATTGTTTGCATTTTTGTCTGTGCATTTTAATTAATAAAAAATACAAAATATATGTGCATTTGCATTTAGGGTCATATTTTATATTTTCAGGTTAATTAATTAATCAATTGTGGTAAAATATGAAAGAAAATAACAAAAATAGTTTATTTTGCATTTTGGCCTTCTAATTTTCGAATTTTATAGTTTTCTTGTAATTTAGGACATAGTTAATTTTGGAGAATGCAATTAGTTATTAATTTTATTTTAGGGTTAAATTAGGTTTTTATTTTGTATTTAACAAATTTGAAAAATGAATAAAAAAAAGGAAAAGGAAAAGAAAAGGAAATTTCAAATTGAAAGAAAAGGAATAAGAATCAAAAGGATCTGATTGGGCTGCTTTAATTGAATCTTTCCTAAGCCCAAAACCACCCAAATACCCAGCTCAAACCTGTGTCCAACCCGGTCAAGTCCCCCCAACTAAATCAAACGACGTCGTTTCATCAAGAGTGATCAGGACCGTCGAGGTAAGGAGATCCAACTGCCCTGAAGCTAGGGTCCCTTAAGATATAAGTGTCCAAACACCCCCCCCCCCCTACCCTCTCACTCATCTCTCACCCTTCCCCTGTAACGCCGCCGCCAGCTGCCGCCGGAAATCGCCCCACGGCGGCGGCAAGTCTTCGATGACCCTCAAATTTACACCACAGATCCATCTCCCCTCCCTCATGCCCCTACCACACTCCGTTCCCGTCAAATCCCATTGGAACGTGTCAAATCTTCCAAACCCTAGGGCGCCGCCCTCAAATCCTCCACCACACCCAGCGGTGAGTCTCCAAACCACCCCAAATCTTTGCCACACAACCACCACCCACACCTGATTCCCAATTCACCACCATATCTCCTCAAATCCTCACAAAATCAAACCAGTGTTAGATCTAAAAAGAGGAGAAGAAAAGAAAATTCCCCAAGTCTTCGAGATTCCAAGAGAGATTCAGGTAGAAATTGGTATTGTTCGTTTGTTCTCGACGAGAACATGCGATTAATACTAATTTCGGTTCAAATCGAAGAACGGCGGAGTTCCGTCCAAGCCTACTGTCTGTCTGCCTATTTTAGGTATCCCCGTTCATTTGTTTTAGTTAGTGTTCCGTTTGCATTGATTTAGTAGAAATTATTTTAAAGTTTAGCTTAATTAATTTTGTCTTGGTTGCATTTCGAAGTTCTGGTTTTCTGCAATTCCATTTAGTCCATTAATTTGGTAGGTTTTGATTTTGAATGGGGATTGGGCTTTGACAACAGAGGCCCAAGAAGGGGAATTGGGCTTGGTTTGCAAGCCTGAGTTGGGGTTGCTATTTGGGTCGACTTGACCCATATGCCTGCCTGGCCCAAAGGTAATTATCAGGGGTTCAAAGGTTAGTTTGGGAACATTAGTTTAGGGAATCTTTTGGAACAGAAATAGGAAGCTTCTAGTGGGGGTTTTTAATCAAATTTAACACTTTTGGTAGGTTAGCTTGGGTAACAAGTCAATATTTGAGGGATTTTTAGGCTAAAAATGAGAATTGAAGAGGGGGCGGGGTGCAAAATTGAAAACCTGAGGTCTGCCCTAGTTCCTTGCCTATAAAGGCACTTTAAACTTGCCTTGTAAAGCAGATTTTCAGAGATAAAAAATCCAGAAAAACTTCAAACGGCTGAAAATATCAAAAGTTACTGTTTCATTAAATTTTGCCTTGAACTTTGAGGTCTCTTTGAATTTCTGAAAACAGTTTTCTGACTCACGTAGATTGAAAATGGTTTGATGTTGGCTTTTGGAAAGTTATGGGTCAAGCTGTGTTGAAATCACTGTTCTATTGGATTTATAACTGATTCTGCGAGTTCAATTTCCCGAATCTGGGGCTGTGTTATTGCTGGTGTTGATTGTTGTTTTTACTCCACTGGTCTCTCATTTTTCCTTCTTTCTTTTACTCTCCAGGTACACACTTTTGACTTTAGGAATGTAAAAATGGCTTGTGAAGTGTTTGTGATGGAGATATATGAAGATCATGTTCTCTTTTGTTAGATGTTAGATTTTATTCTTATTTAGTTTACTTCTCAAATGGTTATGTTATTCCTTTATCTCAACATGTTTGATATGAAGTTATGTTTTCTGAGTTCTGCATTGGAATTGTAATAAGAGTTATTATTAGAATTACTGATCTCCATGTATTCAATACTTTAGATTTTGTTACTGCTAGAAGGGTCATTTGGTTTTGAATCCCTGATGTGTTTAAGAACTCAAGACGTGGGAGTATGTTGTTTATTACAAAGCTGTTATAGTTGAAGTTGAGCATGTATGTGAAGTGGGATTGGGGGAGGTTTATCATTTTAAAGTGCATCGGTATATGTTTGGTATAGACTCAAATTTGAGTATGGATCTCTTATTTTGGGCCTAAGCATTCATCAAAACTTTTAAGTTTGGGTAGAGTTTGGTTTCGTATATCACATGTTCAAGTTAACTTATGCACAAAGATCTGAATTTTGGTTTATTAACTTCAGTAGCATGTTAGCTTGGTGTTGCCTATATTCCCCACATGAGTTCTTGAATGCTTGAAAGATTATGAGTCAAACTTGATTTTAAAATCAAAATGGAAAGTTCAGTGGTTTGTTTTAATGCTTGCACTCGTTTTTCTCAAAAAAGGGTTAGGGCTGTTTAGTTTTGTTAGCTACTGGGGATTCGAAATGGGGTTTACGATTTTCTCAAGAGGTTTACTTCCTCGACTTGGGCTCCTTCTTGGGCCCGGCATGGAGTGGCATGCCATTCTTGTAAAAAATAGCCGAATGTCCCTAAAAAGGCGCCGGAAGGCTGTTTTGCAAGAACAACCACCTTTGGTCATTTTTAAATTTTTTGGCCAGTTAGCGGGCACAACCACTAGGTTTTAGTTTGAAAAAGAAAAACTTTTGAAAAATGGTGTTATTCTTCTTGAGTCAAAATGAGTCATAGTTTTCTTTTAATTAAAATCACCTTAATAAATGTGCAGAATGAGCACAATTCAAAATAAACCTTTCTCAGTCCGTGAAGAGATCCCTTTGGGGCTACACATGTGGTGGCATGATTTGGGGGACGATAGCAGGAAAGTTGTGACAAAAGCGTTGGGTGGTCTTATCGGGCTCTTGAAGGTTAAGCCGAGAAAGGACATAATTGAGGCCTTGATACCATTTTGGGACCCAGCACATAATGTATTCCATTTTGCTGATTTCGAGTTAACTCCTACACTAGAAGAGATAGCAGGCTACACCGGTTTCGAGGGGAATCTTAGAAAGCAATACCCGGTGGCACCTAGAACAGTAACCCCTGACAAATTTTTGGACTTGTTAAGCATCAGACGGGACATCCGAGATGGAAACTTGGCCAAAGGATTCTGTACCTTCTATTTTTTGTACCGACGTTACGGGAATCCTCGTGGCTTCGAGACGCCAGATACCGGCCTTACTCACGCAGGAAACCAAGTAAATTGGGAAGCTCGGAGAGGCTTAGCTTTTATAATGGCGTTCCTGGGTATTCTGATTTGCCCTAGAAAAGACGGGAATATAGAGTTGGGACTCGTGGGGATAGCTGACTTTATGATAAAAAAGGCAAATGGGACCATAGTGCCGATGATCTTGGCAGAAATTTGCCGAGCTCTGCCCTTTGCCGAGAGTGGGGAAAGTTCTTTGAAGGGTGCAATATGTTGTTACAATTGTGGATGGAGGAACATCTTTGCCATCGCCCAGGATATTTGAATTGTGGTATCACTGGTCTCGAATGCATCAAAAAACATAAAAAGCGGGTATAGGGTTATGAGTTCCCGGAGGGTACAAAAGAATGGCATGCCCACTTGAGATCCTTGACTGCAAACAAAATCGAATGGACGTTCGGGTGGCCGTTGGTCGGTGAAGTAATCTATATGTCACTGAGGAGTGTTTTATGCTGTTGATGGGTCTTCGGATTATCCAGCCTTATGCTCCGCACAGAGTCCTACGTCAGTTAGGCCGATATCAGACCATCTCGCACGATGAAGATTTGAGTCGGCAGGTCATTGAGTTAGAACCAAAAGCTGCCTTCCCAGAAGAAAAAGTGCGTCGGATTTGACATCAGTGCAGATTCTTAGAGCCTAAAACTCAAGTACGAGATCTATCTAGAGGTGAGTTGGAGCCTGGGTACCCTGCTTGGTATGGTAAAAGATCCCGAGTTCATCAGGAGCCTGAAAGGCCCGCAAAGAGACCCCGATGTCCAACAGTTCACCGACGAGCACAGGTGCAATGGGACTGGTTGGCCAAGGAGAAAGAATACAGGGCCAAAATAGGAGAGCTGGAAAAGCAGGTCCGGGACCTTCAGTTTGAAAACAGTTTGCAAGCAGCGGCGGATGAGGGTGAAAAGAAGAAGCTAGCCAAAGAAAATGAAGCCCTTCGAGCTCAAATTCGAGAAATGAAAATAGCAGCCGAAAATCCCGCCAGGAGTGTAAAGGATGAAAAACTTATAAAGAACCTTAGGCAGAAAGTGGATGATTATGGTTTTGATTTGAACAAAGCGGAGGATGAACTAGCCAGGGCTCGAACACAACTGGCTAAGAATGCGGAAGAAAGAGCACGCCTGGTTAGACAGTTAAAAGAGCAATACGACAATGAGGTTGCGGGGTTAAAGAAAAGGGTCATCACCGTCGAGAACAAAATGATCAAGCAAGCCAAGGATTTCAAAGCTGAAAGGGAACACTGTTATGATCTGATGGCTCAGATGGAGGAGGAAGTGCAACAGTTGCAAAATCAACATCTCCACGACACTCAGGTGTTAGAAGC
>NW_017672390.1:145548-190666 GCF_001879085.1 Nicotiana attenuata
TGCGCAAGTGTCATCAGTGTCAAGTGCATGGAGATTTGATTCATTCTCCACCATCGGAATTGCACACCATGTCCGCACCGTGGCCTTTTGTTGCGTGGGGCATGGATGTCATCGGGCCAATTGAGCCAGCAGCATCAAATGGGCACAGGTTTATTCTGGTGGCCATTGATTATTTCACCAAGTGGGTTGAGGCCAAAACATTCAAGTATGTAACCAAGAAAGCGGTGGTTGATTTTGTGCACTCAAATGTCATTTGTCGGTTTGGGATACCAAAGGTGATCATTACAGACAATGGGGCTAATCTCAATAGTCATCTGATGAAAGAGGTATGTCAGCAGTTCAAGATTACATATCGCAATTCCACCCCTTACCTCCCCAAGGCAAACGGAGCGGTGGAGGCGGCCAACAAGAATATAAAGAAGATACTTCGGAAAATGGTGGAGGGTCTAGACAGTGGCATGAAAAGCTGCCTTTCGCATTATTGGGTTATCGTACTACTGTTCGTACTTCAGTAGGGGCGACTCCTTATTTGTTGGTGTATGGCACCGAGGTAGTGATACCCGCAGAAGTGGAAATCGCATCCCTTCGAATTGTCGCAGAAGCCGAAATTGATGATGATGAATGGGTCAAAACCTGCCTAGAGCAATTGAATTTGATAGATGAGAAAAGATTGGCAGCAGTGTGTCATGGCCAATTGTATCAACAAAGAATGGCAAGAGCATATAATAAGAAGGTGCGTCCACGAATGTTCGAAGTGGGTCAGCAAGTGTTGAGACGCATTCTTCCGCAACAGGCTGAGGCTAAAGGCAAGTTCGCCCCAAATTGGCAGGGGCCGTTCATCGTGACGAGAGTGTTGTCCAATGGTGCTTTGTATTTAACAGACATAGAAGGCAAGTGTGTTGAAATGGCCATCAATTCCAGGGCCAGTTCAGGGGAAGCAGGTCAAAACAAAGCACGGCAGCGGAAAGGCCTTCAGCAAGAATGCCATCAACTAACAACCATTTCAAACTGACAAGATTTTCCTTTGATTGAAACAGGGGCAGGAAATTTCGTTTGTTTCAGAGGAACTCTCTGTAGGGGAAGAGCAAGCACCAAACAGGTTTGATCGTATACTTTCAGGACCCTCCTAGAAAATGTGTCTTAGTTAGATTTCAAACAATCATGAATAGCATAGATTAGCATAAAGGAATGTAGGTTGGTTTCAAAGTTTGCATGTTTAAGATAGGATTCAATTAGGAGTTGTCAGGACCCCCCCTGAATAATGGGACCTAGCTTTAAGATTGCTGTTAGATAACAAGATGTAGCGAAAATGATACCTTTAGAAGATATAACTTAGATTTAAAATTGTTGTTTAATTAGGAATTGTCAGGACCTTCCTGGATAATAGGATGTAGTTTTAAGACCCTCTTAGATAACAGGACTTAGCGGAAGTAATACCTTGGATTTATAATTGTCGTTTAATTAAGAGTTTTCAGGACCCCCTGGATAATAGGACCTAGGTTTCAAATTCTTAGTAATAGTTGGTAGAATAATTCAGTTTAACACTCACCTATGTGCCCAGCTACCAAACCGGGGCAGAAATTTTCTTTGTTTTTATTTATTTTGTTGAAATCAGGAGCCCACCTGGAGAACAGGGAATACAATTCAAGTCAGCAATCAGGAGCTCGCTTGGAGAGCAGGGAATACATTCAAGTTTGGCAATCAGGAGCCCGCCTGGAGAGCAGGGAATACATCCAAGTCAGCAGTCAGAAGCCCACCTGGAGCAGGGAATACATCCAAGTCAGCAGTCAGAAGCCCACCTGGAGAACAGGGAATACATCAAGTTCAGCAGTCAGGAGCCCACCTGGAGAACATGGGAATACATTCAAGTTTCAGCAATCAGGCGCCCACCTGGAGAGCAAGGGAGTACAGTTCAAGTTTCAGCTTTCAAGTTCTTATTGATATTTGGTAATATGATTCGGTTTACACTCATATATATGCCCAGCTACCAAACTGGGCCAGAAATTTTCTTTGTTTTTGTTTATTTTGTTGAAATCAGGCGCCCACCTGGAGAACAGGGAATACATTCAAGTCAGCAGTCAGGAGCCCACCTGGAGAACAGGGAATACATTTCAATTCAGCAATCAGGAGCCCGCCTGGAGAGCAGGGAATACATTCAAGTTTATTAATTAGGAGCCCACCTGGAGAGCAGGGAATACAATTCAAGTCAGCAGTCAGGAGCACACCTAGAGAACAGGGAATAGATTTCAAGTTCAGCAATCAGGAGCCCGCCTGGAGAGCATGGGAATACATTCAAGTTCAGCAATCAAGAGCCCGCCTGGAGAGCATGGGAATACATTCAAGTTCAGCAATCAAGAGCCCGCCTGGAGAGCATTGGAATACATTCAAGTTTAGCAATCAGGAGCCCGCCTGGAAAGCAAGGGAATACAATTCAAGTTCAGCAGCCAGGTGTCCACCTGGAGAAAAGGGCAACATCTCAAAATACAGTTCGGTAGTCAGGCGTCCACCTGGAGAAAAGGAAAGCATCAAAGAATGTAGTTCAAGTTTTGGCAGTCAGGCATCCACCTGAAGAAAGGGAAAACATCTCAGATTACAGTTCAAGTCGACAACAAAGGAATTTCACTAGGAGAATACAAGTCAGCGTGGCAACAAGAGCTCAAGAGCAAGTTTGAAGATATAGATAGGTTTTGTAATTCATAGATCATAGTTTAGTCTAGCTTCTTTTTATTTTTGACATGGTGTAATAAGGGGTTTAGTAAGCAGTAGCAGCACCAGCAGCAACAGTGAAATCACAGCTTCATGGTAGTCCCAGCTACCAAACCTTCCCGAACTACACTGACCTAATTCCTTTATAGCCAAGGATATGTAGGCAACCTCAGAAGCAGGGTGCGGTCAAATCTTTCAAAAATGCTTCCCACGGAGTATTCAAACGGGCAAAAATTGCTCGTATCCGCTCACTTTATCATTGCACGAAAACTCTTCATGTTTCCGAGCAAAGAGGGGCAGCTGTGAGCGCGTGATTTTTGCCCTATATGAATTACTCCCATAATTTCAAAATAAAATAATTTCTTTTCACTATTTGCAATTTTGTGGATTTTTGTGGCATATTCTGTTAATTGTTTGCATTTTTGTCTGTGCATTTTAATTAATAAAAAATATAAAATATATATGCATTTGCATTTAGGGTCAAATTTTATATTTTTAGGTTAATTAATTAATCAATTGTGGTAAAATATGAAAGAAAATAACAAAAATAGTTTGCATTTTGGCCTTTTAATTTTCGAATTTTATAGTTTTCTTGTAATTTAGGACATAGTTAATTTTGGAGAATGCAATTAGTTATTAATTTTGTTATAGGATTAAATTAGGTTTTTATTTTGTATTTAACAAATCTGAAAAATGAATAAAAAAAAGAAAAGGAAAAGAAAAGGAAATTTCAAATTGAAAGAAAAGGAATAAGAATCAAAAGGATCTGATTGGGTTGCTTTAATTGAATCTTTCCTAAGCCCAAATGTTCTCGCCCAAAACCACCCAAATACCCAGCCTAAACCTGTGTCCAATCCGGTCCAGTCCACCCAACTAAATCAAACGATGTCGTTTCATCCAGAGTGATCAGGACCGTCGAGGTAAGGAGATCCAACGGCCCTGAAGCTAGGGTCCCTTAAGATATAAGTGTCCAAACACCTCCCCCCCCCCCTACCCCTCTCACTGATCTCTCACCCTTCCCCTGTAACGCCGCCGCCAGGCGCCGCCGGAAATCGCCCCACGGCGGCGAAAAGTCTCCGATGACCCTCAAATTTACACCACAGATCCATCTCCCCTCCCTCATGCCCCTACCACACTCCGTTCCCCTCAAATCCCATTAGAACGTGCCAAATCTTCCAAACCCTAGGGTGCCGCCCTCAAATCCTCCACCACATCCGGCGGCGAGTCTCCAAACCACCCCAAATCTTTGCCACACAACCACCACCCACACCTGATTCCCAATTCACCACCATATCTCCTCAAATCCTCAAAAAATCGGACCAGTGTTAGATCTAAAAAGAGGAGAAGAAAAGAAAATTCCCCAAGTTTTCGAGATTCCAAGAGCGATTCGGGCAGAAATTGGTGTTGTTCGTTTGTTCTCAACGAGAACATGCGATTAATACTAATTTCGGTTCAAATCGAAGAACGCCGGACTTCTGTCCAAGCCTACTGTCTGTCTGCCTATCTTAGGTATCCCCGTTCATTTTTTTTTCCGTTCTATGTTTTATTCCATCCTCATCTCCTTCTGCTTCATCTTCTTTTGTCGTCATTATTTGTTTTCCTTTTGATTTGTTTTAATTAGTGTTCCGTTTGCATTGATTTAGTAGAAAGTATGTTAATGTTTAGTTTAATTAATTTTGTCTTGGTTGCATTTCGAAGTTCTGGTTTTCTACAATTCTATTTTGTCCATTAACTTGGTAGGTTTTGATTTTGAATGGGGATTGAGCTTTGACAAAAGAGGCCCAAGAAGGGGAATTGGGCTTGGTTTGCAAGCTTGAGTTGGGATTGCTATTTGGGTCGACTTGACCCATATGCCTGCCTGGCCCAAGGGTAATTATCAGGGGTTCAAAGGTTAGTTTGGGAACATTAGTTTAGGGAATCTTTTGGTAACAGAAATAGGAAGCTTCTAGTGGGGGTTTTAATCAAATTTCAGACTTTTGGTAAGTTAGCTTAGGTAACAAGTCAATATTTGAGGGATTTTTAGGCTAAAAATGAGAATTGAAGATGGGGCAGGGTGCAAAATTGAAAACCTGAGGTCTGCCCTAGTTCCTTGCCTATAAAGGCACTTTAAACTTGCCTTGTAAGGAAGATTTTTAGAGATAAAAAATCCAGAAAAACTTCAAACGGCTAAAAATATCAAAAATTACTGTTTCACTAAGTTTTGCCTTGAACTTTGAGGTCTCTTTGAATTTCTGAAAACAGTTTTCTGACTCACGTAGATTGAAAATGGTTTGATGTTGGCTTTTGGAAAGTTGTGGGTCAAGCTGTGTTGAAATCACTATTCTATTGGATTTATAGCTGATTCTGCGAGTTCAATTTCCCGAATCTTGGGCTGTGTTATTGCTGGTGTTGATTGCTGTTTTTACTCCATTGGTCTCTCATTTTTCCTTCTTTGTTTTACTCTCCAGGTACACACTTTTGACTTTAGGCATGTAAAAATGGCTTGTAAAGTGTTTGTGATGGAGATATATGAAGATCATGTTCTCTTTTGTTAGATGTTAGATTTTCTTCTTATTTAGTTTACTTCTCAAATGGTTATGTTAATTCCTTTAGCTCAGCATGTTTAATATGAAGTTATGTTTTCTGAGTTCTGCATTGGAATTGTAATAATTATTATTATTATAATTACTGATCTCCATGTATTCAATCCTTTAGATTTTGTTACTGCTAGAAGGGTCATTTGGTTTTGCATCCCTGATGTGTTTATCAACTCAAGTCGTGGGAGTACGTTGTTTATTACAAAGCTGTTATAGTTGAAGTTGAGCATGTTTGTGAAGTGGGATTGGGGGAGGTTTATCATTTTAAAGTGCATCAGTATATGTTTGGTATAGACTCAAATTTGAGTATGGATCTCTTATTTTGGGCCTGAGCATTCATCAAAACATTCATGTTTGGGTAGAGTTTGGTTTCATATATCACATGTTCAAGTTAAATTATGCACAAAGATCTGAATTTTGGTTTATTAACTTCAGTAGCATGTTAGCTTGGTGTTGCCTATATTCCCCACATGAGTTCTCGAATGCTTGAAAGATTATAAGTCAAACTTGATTTTAAAATCAGAAGGAAAAGTTCAGTGGTTTGTTTTAATGCTTGCACTCGTTTTTCTCAAAAAAGGGTTAGGGCCGTTTAGTTTTTTTAGCTACTGGGGATTCGAAATAGTGTTTACGATTTTCAGAAGAGGTTTGCTTCCTCGACTTGGGCTCCTTCTTGGGCCCGGCATGGAGTGGCGTGCGTTCTGCAGGTTTTCAGGCCTTATGCTAGGCCCTGAATCTTAAGGCCACTATGAACCTCTTCATTTACGCAAAAAATAAGCTGTTAGCATAAACTGTGGCAGAATTCTCTCCCGTTAATTTTTGATTGATTAATTTTCTCCAACTATGGAGGCGAGCCATAATAGATAATAATAGTCCATGGCCCTCCGAGTTTTAGTTTTGAATACCCTATTAAAATGGAATTTAGGTGCGCCGCGCCAAATAAAATCTCAAATGTGTGGCCCTCATTTAATTGTTTCTTTTAAAAATCATAGAATTCGAGGCGTGCCATTTATCAAATTTCCATGGCCCTTGAAAACTTGAAAACGCATAATTGCTTTAGGCGCGTAATTTAAAATTATCTTCAACAACGTTAAATAAAATGTGTCTCGGACTGCGGGTGCATTTCATGTGGCGTGGTCCAAAGACGTGTTTTAGATGACGTTGAAATCTTCCTTAAAATAATTAAAAGCGGTTCTAAAGTTAAAATGCACATAGGTTTCAAAGATGTTTTAAAATCGAATAATAGGCCAATAATAACAGTTGAGCGACCGTGCTAGAACCACGATACTCGGGAATGCCTAACACCTTCTCCCGGGTTAACAGAATTCCTTACCCGGATTTCTGGTTCGTGGACTGTAATACAGAGTCAACCCTTTCCTCGATTCGGGATTTGAACCGGTGACTTGGGACACCATAAATCTCCCAAGTGGCGACTCTGAATCTTTTAATAATAAATCACATTTCGATTGTCCTTTAATTGGAAAAACTCCTTTATTCTATCCTTTCTGGGGTGTAGTGAAAAAAAGGAGGTGTGACACAGGTGATATTGTTGGGTACATAAGCTTCACTCAACACCTTTATTAAAGCGTTCTTGTGCGCCTCTGAATTTCGCAACAGTGACAGGATGGATATCTGAGCTGGGGTTTTGTTCAAATGGTCAATGACAGAATATTCCCTTGCTTGTACTTTCCTCCAAAGGTCATCTGGCCATGTTTCGATGACGGGCTACTTGGTAGTGGAATCCTTACTCGGTCCTCCCAAGTGTTCAGGTGTATAGACTCTTCCGGTTCTAGTCATTCCTTGCGCAGCATCGGATTCCTCCATCATTGCTTTCCTTTTCACCGAGCTTCGGCAACATAATCCCAAGGTATTGCTTTTGAATTGCAAGGAGGTGTGGTTGATACTGTCACTGTAAAAGGTGTGGCCACTTCCATTTCAAACGGAACAGGGGTGGCCGCGAGTGGAGCCATCTCTACCTCAAATGGAACTGATGGAGCCACCTCAACCTCGATTGGTGACTGAGTCTGTACTACAATAGGAGTGAGTGTGACTGAGGGTTTAAAGTCATCGCCCTCCCGAGTAAGCCCAATTCACCCCTCAGGATCCCATTCTTCGTTCGTCTCTATCACATGTACCCCACCACCTCTATGGCTAGGGAGAGGGTTGTTGCGGACATTGGGTGCGGCGTCCTTCGCCTGTATGACCTTGTTGTCAATTAGCGTCTGGATCTTATCTTTCAATGTTTGGCACTTGTCAATGGTGTGCCCTTTCATACTGGAATGGCACGCACAAGTTTTGTTAGGATTGACCCATCGGGATAGATTCTCTAATGTCATAGCGTGAACAGGAGTGACGTAACATGCGGCTTTCAACCTTTCATACAGCTGGTCGATGGGTTCAGCAATAGCGGTGTATTGTCTGGGTGGCTTGCGGTTAAAATTTGGTCGTGGTCTTGGATAGTTTTGGCGAGTTGGAGGTGACTTGAAATGAGATGGTTGGGAGTTACAGGTATGATAGACAGTGGCTGGTTGGGAATATCTGGGAGATGATGGTTGATATGTGGGTGGTGGTGCTTGGTATATGGGTGGAGGTGTTTGATATGTGGGTGGTGGTCCTTGGTATGTGGGTGGAGGTGTTTGATATGTAAGTGGAGATTTCGGACCTTGAGCCACCATTAATGCCCCAACGTCTTTCTTTTTTGATATGCCGCCTGATTGTAATGCCTTGTTTGTGGCCTGTAATGCCTCAAAGTTTGTTACCATCACGCTTTTGATGCCTTCTTCGATTATTTCCCCACGTTTGATTATATCAGAGAATTTATGGTTTTCAATAACCATCAATCTTTCATAGTATTGCTAATCATGTGCTCTGACAAAGAATTTGTTCATCTATTCCTCGTCCAAAGATGGCCTAACTTTGGCTACTTCTGACCTCCAACGAGTAGCATTCTCGCGGAAAGTCTCGGAGGGCTTCTTCTTGAGGTTCTGAATGTAGAAAACATCTGGTACATTTTTTGTGTTGAACCTGAATCGGTCCATGAAATCTGATGCCATACTCACCCACTTGGACCATTTCTTAGGATCCTGGCTGATGTACTAGGACAAAGCGTCTCCCGTAAGACTTCTCATGAAAAGCTTCATCCGGATCATTTCATCCTTTCGACCCCAACAAGCTTGTCACAATAGGTCTTCAGATGAACCCTGGGATCACCTGTATCGTCAAACATCTCGAACTTGGTAGGTTTGTACCCCTCTGGCAGCTCTACATCTGGCTGTATGCATAGGTCTTCATAGTTCAAACCTTCTATTCCTTTGCCACCTTCGACACCCTGAACCCGACTTTTCAATTTCTTTAGTTCTTCGGCCATATTCGTGATGAGCATGTCATTCTCAGTGGATTCTGGTGTATAGGAAGTTGGTTGAGTAGAGTGAGGTACGGTTTCCACATATATAGGGTTGTTTTGGTGAATGCCAGGGACTTGGGTATAGTGATGGTCATTGGTTGAGTTTTGAGGATTGGGAATGGGTTGTGGTGTGTTCTGGGGAGTAGATAAAGTGGCGGTTGGTAGGTATTGAATTGGTTGATGGTGGTATTGTGGCGGAGTTGGTATCGGTAAGGGATTGAGATTTTGAGGTGGGGTTGCATATTGATGTGGTGCAGGAGGGTTTTGTGGATGTTGGTTTGGTGTATTTTAGGGAGGTGCTGGGTTCTTTGGGTTTTGTTGGTTAATGTCGGGGACATTCAGAGTGAGGGATAGGTTTGCCAAGTTGCGGACCTGCTCAAGCTCTCCCTATAGCTCCAATATCTTTTGTTCCAACCTTAAAACTAAATCATTTGGTGCCGGAGTACTCCGACCATCTAAAGTTTCTACCACATTCTCTTTTCGAATACCACTTAAATCGTCCATTTTAGCTTTCCCTTTGCTCTTTGTATTACTTGGAGGAGGAGGAGGCGGAGGGCCTCTAGATCTGGTATGATACGCTGATGATGCCAGTATGAGCGAACCAACCTTAGGGGATGGGAATAATAAAAAATAAAGAAAAACAAAAAGGTAAACAAGTCAGTAAGGATTTTGAAATGTCTGTAGTATTTAAACACGTATTGCAGGAATATAAATTCACGTCCTAATTTTGGGGAACCTCGTTGTGCCCGGGGTAGGCCTAGCGACAAATAAATTTGGAAAAATTTAGTGCCAATAATTGCTTCATTTCATTAATGTAAAAATAAACGCCCCAAAATGACACTAAATAAAATAATATTGCTACTTGGCCTTATTACATTTCAAATGGAAAGCAAGTAAGTCTAATCTACTTGGTCCCATAAGGACCCTCTCCAGACCGGATGCTGCTGTCGATCAACTCTCCCAGCTCGCGCAGGTTCAGTAGTAGGAATGCCCTTGCCAAATGCCCTCCTTCGTTTCCTTCAGCATTGTAACAGTCGGTGACCCTCTTCCTTCCCTTCCAATTCCATTAAACTATACTCCAGATATTCCAGCCTCTCACTGGATTTAATAGCTCTTTCTTTCCACTCGTTAATCATTTCCATATCGGCCCTATGTTGTTCCATATGCTCAGCCTCAGACTCTCGAACTCTTTTCCGCAGCCTATTGTACTTCACCTCCGCTTCAGCAAACTCATCTATGACCCTGTTCCTAGATCGACTCTTGGCTCAAAGACTCCCGATATATTATCATCCAACCATGAAGGGTAAAAGAATGAGTGACCCGTATGGTATCTGTCCGGCTCGATGGTATCCTTCTCCACAATAATCTTCAAAGCCCACATATGTTGTGCTTCGTTCTTATATGGGATGGCGTCACCTTGAAAATCAGTTATGAAGTGACTCATCTTGGCGACCCGTGGTACGACATGTTTCCTGCCTGCCTGTCTCATAACCCTGAGAGGAGCATAAGGGTATATTCCCCTCAACCCAATCAGCACTAAATGCGGGACATCTCTGGATCCTATGATGAACTCGTCAGTGGGGAGCCACTCGAACATCCACTGAACCTGGTCTTCAGTTAGCTCGTTGAAAAACCGTACCCACCCTACAGCATCCTTAGGTTGGTCGAACATGTCGGGAATGTAAGTCATCCTTTTAGGGTGGTGGAAGGCTATGTGGTCATTCCACGGTCTTTACGGAAACTCTTGGCGGTATTGGCCCTTTTGGAGATGTTCTAACAGCCAGACTTGTAATAGCAAGTTGCAACCCTCAAATAATTTGAACCTCTTTTGACAGCGTTCTATGGCCCAGTATAGATCCGCAATGATCATAGGAACAATAGTGTATGTTTGCCCATCGATCCCATCCATCAGAGTTTTGGCCACCATGTCCAACCTAGTATGAATTCTATCCCCTTGAATTGGGAATACCAGCATGCCCAAAAAGCACACAATACACACGAAGACCCTTCGATGAACCCAGCCCAAAGATGTGATTGAAAACTCATCATCAAAAATATGGTAAGAGCTACTGTGACCGTATCTTCCATAAAGGAAATCCAAAGGTATGTAGGAGTTTTTCAGGCACTCCAAATCATCATTTTTCTTCAGCCCCATCATTTTAAGGAACCCTCTAGTGGTGCGATTTTCAGGTGCTAGTAGACCAGGGCTATCCCAAGGTAACCCAGCAAATCCCTTATCTCTTCTAGGAGGGGAGTCATTTCTATGTTTCCAAAACGGAACACAGCCCTTTCCTTATCCCAAAATAGAGTGGCAGCCTCGATTAGCATCTTGTTTGGTTGAAGATCCAATAGTGATGGCAAATTCCCTAAGACTCTTTTCATATGATTTTTGTCACTCGAGGGAAGGTTTCTCTGCCAATCTCTCAAAAGTGGAGGAATACTACCGACCATACTGAATTTGGGAACTTCATGCCTCATTTTCTGCAAAATGAAAGAGAGTTAGGCCCTTTCCCCCTCCAGGTTTGTCTATTTACACAGTAATGATTAGCATTCCGGCGTTTATTTATCCAAATTAATGCATATAATCGTGGTTACGTCCGTTGGGATTGTGGAAAACTCTATGGACTTTAGGACGAGGCTTGTCTTAAAAGGTTATTGTGTGGACAACATATTAACCTGGATAGGTTTGACCATGATACATGCACAGTTGATTAGAGTAAGGTTACTATAGAGGTCTAGACTAACACCCTCAAGTGGAAAACTTGAGGGGGAAAGTCACAGAACCGTCGAATGCATCGCTGATCGACTAGTTTTACCGCAAATATGCCTTTCCGAATTTAAAGGGTGATATATAGGAAGAGCGCAAACACTCATCAAGCGTTGCAATGGGATTGATTACGCATGAGTGAAATATGATATCGAGCATGATTTATGCAACAATAAATAGCATGTTGTCAAGTATTTGCAAGTAAAAAATGATAAATGCAGTAGTTAAATAATTGAAAGGCAGTAACGGAAAAAGAAAACAAAGAGACAAGTCAGTTTCCGGAAATAAAAGAAATCATAAATAATCAGTTAAATCCAATTAAAGGGGAGAGGCTACACGGGATAAAGCATGCTTAAGACTAATTCAGAAAAATAAGTTCGTTATGGTAAGAGCCTAAAATATCCCCAGCAGAGTCGCCATGTTGTCGCTCCCCTTTTTCCCTCACGGAGTCCGGGTTTCGACATTCATGGGGGAACAACTCCTTTCCTTTTAGGAATTGGGTATTTGAAGAGTCGCCACCTAACGGATTATGGTGCGTTAGGGCACCTAGAGTAGTCAACTCATGTAACTAGTTTGCATTACCAGATATTAGGGTAAGGGCTCGAAATAACCTTGAGGGGAAGGTGTTAGGCACCCCTCGCGGTCCACAACGGTGGGTCCCGGCCGAACTTATATGAATCAGTCATTTTGAACAAGTAAACAGTTTCAACACATATTTGCAAATAAATGCATATTTTCACATTCTAAGTACGTGTATGATTCAAGTAATGAAAGTAAGAGGTTTGAATAGCTTACACATGTACATGTAAAGAAAAGGGAGTTTATAGAATTTAAACACATAGGAGGGAAGTCCTAAGTTGATTAGCCTACAGGATCATACCCATGCAATGCCCAGTAATCACTCCTCAATGAGGGGTTAATCGTGATATTAGCACGCAGTCATCATATCCTTTTACTACCCATTACCCTCCCCATAGTGGTTATAAGCGAGTTTAATTAACGACATCTAAGCGTGCTGCTACCCGTCCCTCCCTTGCGGTCTTGGAGGACTTTGGGACCTCTAAATCTGGACAGTTCTAGACAGCCTAAGGTTTATAAAAGGTAAAAATCTAGGCGACAGGCAAATAACATATAGGACAAGCAACTAAAGACAAGCAGTTAAAAGGCTCACATTTACCTCCGCATGTATATAGGCAAAGAAACAACACGTCTAAAACACAGGTTTTGAAGAAAGTTCAGAAATTCTAAGAACATGGTATCTCGATGAATGTTACAGATTCAGGACATGCATAAGGAAAGTGGCAGAACCCTGACCAGTTCGCCTACTAGTTTTATAGCATGCTAAGCCTGGATAATTTCACACATAAACAGAACTGGTTTCAATTTTAATGCCCTAAGGTTTGCTTGAGTGTGTATATGCAGTCACTATTCTGGAAAATCATTTTTTGAAGTCCTTTATCCAATAGGCATGCTTTCTAGTGACATTAATTAACACAGCGTTGAAGGACAGTAAAGAAACGAGTAGGAGAATTAATTAACCGGATTCAGAATCTATAGGCATGATTTCTAACTAAACTTATTTTAGATCCTATAGGCATGATTTTGAAGTAAAGTAGGCAGAACATATTCGGACCAAAGCAAAACCCTATAGGCATGTTATGTAACAAAATACATTGGAACCAAAGTAGTCCTATAGGCATGTTATCTACCCAGTTTTTACCCACAGTACATAACTACCCTCCATTTTCACTAGTCACCTCATTATCTTTTTACAATTGATTATTACAGACCAATGATTGAATAGAAATTACATAAATAGAATAGAAATTAAGCTATAGGGAGCTTGAAATAGGCCCAAAGCAAATCCTGGTATACCAAGCCTTCAGTAGTCTCAAATGCCCAAAGTTTCATAGCCAATTTTATGTCTAGGTGTGTCAAAGTTTCCTAAGGACCTTAAGGATCCCGGGCAGTGCTCACACCCAGACCATTCTCAAATAAGGACTGATTTATGTGCAGTGTTGAAGAGCCAGCCCTGATATGCCAGAGTTCAGAGAGATCTCAGGGGCCTCTAAGCAGTACACATACCAGAGGGGCAGGACCTAATAACCTAAGAATAAGTGATAGTGCTTGACATAATTTGAAAGAGTTTTGTTAAACAGTATGAAGAGGGTCTTAGGAGTGAAAAAGATTTTCTGAAAATCAGTACTAGTTTTGATGATAAAACGGTAGTTAGAAGAACATGGAAAACAATTTGCAATCAAAACACAAGTCACAGAACAAACAGCTTCAGAAAACACTTTGGCAAACAGATTCCACACCAGGAAAGAGGGGTTGGGGACACATAGAATACACCTTAGTGTATAGTGGAGCACAGAAACAACACAACTAGAGTTGCACTGGAGAGACTAGATAACTTAGCAGGAGTAAGGCAGAACAGGCAATAACTTAAATGGACATGCTAGGCAAGTATTAACAAGTGTACACATGATAATCACACACTTACAAAACAAAGTTTAGGCATGCTAGATAAATAGTAGTCAGGCAGATAGGCTAATCACATATGGGATAAGACAGTGTTAGACATGTTAAATAAGATAGTAAACATGCACGTGAAATGGAGACATGTTAATCACATATTGATCAAGGTGTATTAGGCATGCTAGATAAGCAGTAAACAGAAGTAAGAATGAGCCCAAGACTGATGAACTAAGGCAGTAAATAAACACATAGGTTTAGATTCTCAAATTTAATCAGAGGCATACCAGTTAGGGAAAGAGAACACAAGATGTAAGACAAGTGTTGTGCAATTTCTAGCGTTGGCTTACAGCCGGCTAGACTAATGAAGATCACAAGTAGCAGGAAAAACAGAGAACTTTTTAGAGTGTAAGAGTAGTTGATGAACTAATGTTCGTGTCTTAGAAGTGAATAGATGAGAGTTTATATAGCAGTTTAGGAGCAGAGCAGAAAAAGGTAAAAGAAATCAACACTCAGCAACTAAGGAAATCACAGAATCAATTTACACGCAAAATCAGCATAATCTTCCCTTAATTAAGGGTAATTTCCCAACGGTAAAGGACAGGAGATATTTAAGGAAAGAAAATCAAATCAGATGTAACTAAAGAGGCAAATAAGCTGGAGTCTAATTAAGGAAACAATCATGAAGAATCAGTAAATATCACATGTGATATAATAAGGTAAGAAGGCCAATTAAAGTCACAAGTAAGGGAATAAATCAAGGATTAGGCACATAAGTTTTACAGAACAAATTAGTAAATCACAATTCAAAGTAGTACTGATTTACGGGAAGGAAAAGATCAGTTTCCACAAATAGACAAATAGGCTAAATAAAATTTCATAAACACACAGAAATTAACCAAAAAAATTGGCTCAGAATCTCTAATAGAGATGAACTAGGGTAAAAATCACAAGGCACTGAATTAGACTAGGGGAAAATCATGAAAGTCAAAACACAGAACAAAACAATGCAACAAGTAGCACGCAAAAACCCATAATCGAAGCAAAATATGAGAAAATTAGGGTTTTAGCATAAATCAACTAGGGTTTAGGCAAAGTTAACATGAATTGGTCAAAAGCACATAAGAACAGATGATTAAACATTCAAAAATCTGGAAACCTTTGAGAAGATGACTTTCAGTAAACCCTAACTTTAGAAAAACGAAAATCTTTCAAGGAAACATGTGAGATAGGTTCGATTCATCTCAGATCCGTACAGATCTGAGAAGATCAAAGATAAAGAATGGGGTTTTCAGAAGTAACTCAGAGGTGAGAACATAGCCTTAGAAATCCATAGGTTCAAGATGAAAATAAGAAATCCTTACTCGAAATTGAACCAGTATGGCCTGAAACAGGTGAGAAAGAACCAAAGGCGTAAGCCGACTAACCCCGGTCCCTTGAGGACCTTAGAGATGGAAGTACCCAGCATAGGAGAGGCCATTATAGGCCTGGGGTGGTGAGAAACTACCATGGACGGCGGTGGATGAGTGACGGCGAGGGTGAATTAGGGTTAGAGTTAGAGAGCGTTTGAGAGTCGAGGGAACGAAAGGGTGGCGGAAATGAGAGACAATGAAAGTGTTTAGGGGGTCGTTTGGGTCAATATGGTAAGTTAAATCGTGGACTGTTGATCAAAATGATCAACGACCACGATTAAACGGGGCTATTTGGTCGGGGCATGCAGATTGGGCCTAAGGGAGTTTTGGGTTTGCTTTTATAAGGTATTGGGCTAGTAGATTTTAGGCTAAAATTGAAATAAAAGAGGCTATTTGTTAAATACCCCCAAACAATTGATTAAAAATAATTGTTAAATAATTACTAATTATAAGAAATGAATTTCATGCATGGAAATGTTTTGAAAATAGTTATTTAGTATTTAAAAATGCAAATGACTATTTTCTTGTGAAATAATACAAAAATGTACGCATGGGCTATAATTGCAAAGTTATTGCAATTATAGCCAAAAGGTGCCAATTTGACTATTTATGAAATAATTTTGGACTCAATAGGACCATAATAGTAATATTAAATCAAGACAAGTTCTAAGTTCATTTGTGATGCAATTTTACAATTATTTATATGAAGAAAATATTGAAATAAATTAATTTAAAGATGTAAAAATTATGGGAAAATAACCATTGATGTTAATACATAGTTTTAAAGGTATATATGCATTTCAAAAAATATTATAGGGAAAATTGGGTATCAACACCAATGACTATAACACTTTAGAGACATTGCGACTTCTTTGCATTAGAATTTTGAGGGTCCTCCTAAAAATTCTGGCCCGGTTCAATAAGCGATTCTTTGACCGTTCTACATATGATAAAATTGGCTGGACTTGCTCCGGAATTTTGAGGGTCCTCCCCAAAATTCTGCCCCAGTTTCTGACCGTGGTGAAAATGAAGATTTTATTGAGTTGTGACCGAACCCACAGGGCTGCCTATGTATCCCCTCTTAAACGGGAATTAGATCAAGCATAGTTCAGTTACATCAGATGAAGAAATGCAAACAATCAAAACATAGTATCTTTTGACTGCGTCTGAATTAATAGGTTTTGGCCAAATCTCCTTGTCCATTTCTGCAGGTATGAGTGCTCCTCCTGTTAGTACTCCGTGAACCATGTAGGGCCCTTGCCAATTCGGTGAAAATTTCCCTTTGGCTTAATCTTGATGCGGGAAGATCTGTTTTAGCACCAGCTGCCCCGGTGTGAACTATCTAGGTCTGACCCTTTTGTTGAAAGCTCTGGACATGCTATTCTGGTAAAGTTGACCATGGCATACCATATTCATTCTTTTTCCGTCAATAGGAGCTAATTGTTCGTAGCAACTTCTTATCCATTCTGCATCACTGACTTCAGCTTCTTGTATTATTCTTAAAGAAGGAAGTTTGACTACGGCGGGAATTACAGCTTCACTACCGTAGACCAGCAAGTAGAGAGTTGCCCCGCTTGATGTGCGATTGTGGTACGATACCCAATAAGGAAAATGGTAATTTCTCGTGCCATTGCTTGGGGTTGTCTACCATCTTTCTGAATATTTTCTTGATATTCTTGTTTGCGGCCTCCACGACTCCATTCATTTGAGGCCTATATGCTGTGGAATTCTTATGCTTGATCTTGAAGGTTTCACACATAGACTTCATTAAGTCACTATTTAGGTTGGCGGCGTTGTCGGTGATGATCGATTCTGGCACCCCGAATCGGCAAACAATACGGTCCCTGACAAAATCTACGACAACTTTGTTGGTTACAGCCATGTAAGATACAGTCTCAACCCATTTTGTGAAGTAGTCTATGGCCACTAAAATGAACTTGTGTCCGTTTGATGCGGCGGGCTCGATCGGACTGATTACATCCATTCCCCAAGCGGCAAAAGGCCAAGGTGCGCTCGTTTCGTTGAGTTCATTTGGTGGTACCCGTATCATATCTGCATGTATTTGGCACTGATGACACTTTTGGACATACCTGATACAGTCAGTTTCCATAGTCATCCAAAAATATCCTACTCTCATATCTTCTTGGCTAAAACGAAATCGTTCATGTGTGGTCTGCAAGTTCCGGCATGTATCTCTTCGAGGAGTTTGGAAGCTTCGTTGGCGTCAACGCGCCTTAATAATCCTAGGTCTAGAGTCCTTCTGTATAGAATTCCTCCACTTTGGAAGAAATGGTTGGATAATCTTCGGAGTGTGCGTTTCTGAGTATGATTTGCATGCTCCGGGTATTCTCCTTTTGCCAAGTATTCCTTGATATCATGGAACCACGGATTCCCATCCGCTTCTTCTTCAACATGAGCGCAATAAGTTGGCTAATTATGTATTCTTACTGGAATAAGGTCGATGAAATTCTAGTCCGGGTGCTGTATCATGGAGGAAAAGTGGCGAATGCGTATGCGAACTCATTCTGGATTCTCGAAACATGTTTGAAATCTATCTTTGTGAATCTCTTCATCAACTCTTGCACATGATACAAATACGGTAGTACTTTTGTATTCTTTGTAGCTCACTCTCCTAGAACCTGATGTACCAGAAGGTCTGAATTACCAATTAGCAGCAATTCCTCGATATTCATGTCAATGGCCAAATTAAGCCCCAAGATGCAAGCCTCATATTCTGCTATATTGTTGGTGCACAAAAATCTGAGTTTCACGGATACCGGGTAATGTTAACCTGACTCTGACACCAAAATAGCTCTGATACCTACTCCTTTGAAATTCGCGGCCCCATCGAAGAACATTCTCCAACCGTCATAAGTTTCGGTGATATCTTCTCCAACAAATGATACTTCTTCATTGGGAAATCACGTTTTCTATGGTTCGTATTCTCTTCCTACAGGATATTCTACTAGATGATCTGCTAATGCTTGTCCCTTGACCGCCTTCTGAGTTACATGGACAATATCAAATTCACTAAACAGTATCTGCCATTTGCTAGTTTCCCTGTAGGCATGGGTTTCTAGAAAATATAATTCAGAGGATCCATCCTTGATATGAGATATGTAGTGTAGGCACAGAAGTAATGCCTCAATTTTTGAGCTATACACATCAGGGCACAACAGGTGCGTTCTAACAAAGAATATCGTGCTTCATAGGGTGGGAACTTCTTACTCAGATAGTATATGGCCTGCTCTTTTCTCCTCGTCTCGTCGTGTTGTCCCAAGACACAACCGAAAGCCCCATCTAGTACGAAAAAATAGAGTAGCAGAGGTCTCCCAGGTTTTGGCGGGACCAGGACTGGTGGTGTGGACAAATATTCCTTGATTTTGTCAAAAGCTTTTTGGTATTCTTTAGTCCAGCTTTTTGCGGCATCCTTCTTTAACATTTTGAAAATCGGCTCACAGATCACAGTCGATTGTGCTATGAAGCGGTTGATGTAATTGAGATTCCCCAAGAAACTCATCACATCTTTCTTGTTCTTTGGACGTGGCAAATCCTGGATAGCTTTGACCTTTGACGGGTCTAGCTCTATTCCTCGGCGGCTGACGATGAATCCTAACAACTTCCCGGCAGGGACCCCAAAAGCATATTTTACGGGGTTCAGTTTCAGATTATTCCTTCAAAGCCGATCAAAGAACTTTCTCAAATCCGTTATATGATCTGTACCCTTCCAGGATTTGATGATGACATTGTCCAAGTACACTTCTATCTCCTTGTGTATCATGTCATCGAAAATGGTTGTCATGGCTCTCATATAAGTGGCCCCAGCATTCCTTAGACCAAATGGCATCATTTTACAGCAATACACTCCCCATGGCGTAATAAAGGATGTCTTTTCTGCGTCTTCTTCATCCATCCAGATCTAATGATATCCCGCGAAGCAATCCACAAAGGATTGGAGTTCATGCTTGGCACAGTTGTCGATCAGTATGTGTATATTGGGCAACGGGAAATCATCTTTGGGACTTGCTCTGTTTAAATCCCGATAGTCGACACACACTCTGACCTTCCCATCCTTCTTCGAAACCGACACAATGTTAGCCAACCAGGTAGGATATTCAACCACTCTGAGAACCTTAGCTTTGATCTCCTTGATGACTTCCTCTTTTATTTTCAGACTCATATCTGGCTTGAACTTTCTGAGTTTCTACTTTACAGGTGGACACATCAGATTGGAGGTAGCTTATGAGCCACTATGGACGTGCTCAAACCAGTCATATCATCATAAGACCATGCAAAAATATCTTCATACTCTTTCATGAAACCGTTATATTGTTCTTTCTCGGATGGTGATAGGTAAATGCTTATGCGAGTTTCTTTGACTGTTTCGGAATCTCCCAAATTGACTATCTCGGTTTCGTCCAAATTGGACTTAGGCTTGTTCTCAAAATTTTCCACTTCTCTGACAATTTCTTCAGGTATTATATCTTCTCCTTCTATTTCTTCTGAATCACTATCCTTATGTTGCGTTATCTCATCAGATGTCACAATCGTAGGTTCATCAAGATAAGTAATAATAACACCAGGAACTCAAGGGGCCCGGGACGGTGCGGCAGTCCAGTTCTTGAGAACAACTCCTTTTCCCACGGTCTAAATAGTAAAGGTCTTCCTCCTCCTCCTCCTCCTCCTCCTCCTCCTCCTCCTTAACTATCGCACTACAATCCATGTCTTCATCGACCAGAAATAGGTTCCTTAGGCCAGCTAAAGCTTCACCTTCTTCAGATCCCCATATCACGTCAGTTTGTTGAAATGTTTGGTGCAAATGCGGTATTGGCTGCTCAAAAGGGTAGTTAGGACCACGCCATGGCAGCAACCAATCATTGTACTACTGCCAGGTGTACTGATATCCAAGTCCAAAAGTCGTACCATGACGCTTTAATTGTACCGGCTTGGTAATCCCTTGGAGATTCTTGCCGGGACCTTTGCCGGGTTCATACCCTATCCATTTTAATATGCTTTCAGTCTTGTTACTCCACCATTTGTCTTTCTCAATTGCATTGACGCGCTCAATGCAATGGTACGTTTCTCCACCCAACTTCCTTCTATTCTCGACGACCGGAATAGTCTCATTGGTATAAATGGGATTACTCCCGTCCCCGTGGATGATTACTTCCTGTTGATTCCTTTCAAACTTTATGGCCTAGTGTAGAGTGGAGGCTACGACCCCAACAGCATGTACCCAAGGTCGTCCTAACAGCAGATTGTATGTGGCGGATATGTCCAATACTTGAAATTCAACGTTAAACCAAGTCGGGCCCATCTGCAAATAGAGGTTGGTCTCCCCAATCGTGGCCCTTTACGACCTATCGAATGCTTTCACGTTCATAGTTCCTGCTCGTATCCCATGCAAACCTTTACCCAACCTCTTCAAAGTGGTCAGCGGACATATGTTGAGACTCGAACCCCCATCTATGAGGACCCTGGCGATGAATTTGTCCTCAAATTGCACTGTGATATGTAGTGCCCGGTTGTGACTCAGTCCTTCCGGTAAAAGCTCGTCTTCGTGAACAGTGATCTTGTTGCTTTCCAACACTTGTCCAACCATGTTGGCCATTTCTCCACTAGTGATTTTCTTGGGTACATAAGCTTCATTCAACACTTTTATCAACGCATTCCTATGCACCTCAGAATTCTGTAGTAGTGATTGAATGGATATCTGAGCAGGGGTTTTGTTGAGATGATCAACCACAGAATACTCTCTAGCTTGAACCTTTCTCCAAAGATCATCCGGGCCAGTTTCAATGATAGGCTGCTTGGAAGCGTCTTCTTTACTTGTTCCTCCCAAATGCTCGGGTGTGTAAACCCTACCAGTTCTGGTCATGCCTTGTGATGCACCTGTTTCCTCCATTTTCTCCTTTCCTTTCCTTCTTGCCTCTACAGCATAGTCCCATGGTATAGCATTGGACTTAAAGGACAGGGTAGGTGCTATCGTCACGGTGAAGGGTGTGGTCACTTCCACCTCAAATAAAGTTGGTGTGGCTGAGGGCGTTGTTACTTCAACCTCAAATAGAGTCGGTGTGGATATTTCAACCTCAATCGGTGACTAAATCTGTACCATAATAGGTGTGAGAGTGACTGGAGGTATTTTAGGTTCATCCCCTTCACGAATGTGTCCAATTTACCCTTCCGGATCCCATTCTTCATCGGTTTCTATCACATTTACCCCCTCGCCCATGTGATCCGGGAGACGATTGTTACGGACATTAGGTGCAGCCTCTTTTGCTTGTATAACCTTGGTGTCAATCAACGTCTGGATCTTATCCTTCAAAGTGCGACATTCATCGATAGTATGACCCTTCATGCCCGAGTGGTAGGCACATGTCTTGTTTGGATTGAGACACAAAGGAGTTTTCCATGGTAACGGCGGGAATAAGAGTGACATAACCGGCAAACTTCAGTCTCTCATACAATTAGTCGATAGGTTCAGCAATCGAGGTATATTGTCTGGGCGGTCTGTGGTTGAAATTTGGTCTGGGTTTTTGGTAATTTTGGCGGGCTGGTGGGGAGTGGTAGTATGTTGGCTGGGTGTTATAAGTATGGTAAGTGGCGGCGAGTTATTGATATCTGGGAGGTGAAGGATGATATGTGGGTGGGGGTGTTTGGTACGTGAGAGGAGACTTTGGACCTTGGGCCACCATCACTGCCCCTACCTCCTTCTTTTTAGAAATACCGTCCGACTGCAAGGCTTTGTTTGTAGCCTGGAGTGCCTCAAAATTTGTTGCCATTCCGCTCCTAATCCCCTCTTCTATTCTTTCTCCTAACTTGATGATGTCAGAAAACTTATGGTTCTTAATAACCATCAGTCTCTCATAATATTGTGGATCCTGAGCTCGGACAAAGAATTTATTCATCTATTCTTCTTCCAGTGCTGGCCTTACTTTCGCAGCTTCAGACCTCCACCGAGTAGCATACTCACAGAAATTTTCTGTTGGCTTCTTCTTAAGATTCTGAATGTAGAAGACGTCTAGCGCATTTTCTGTATTGAACCTGAACTGATCCATAAAATCTGACGCCATGCTTACCTAGTTAACCCATTTCTTCGGGTTTTGACTAATGTACCAGGACAGGGCGTCTCCAGTGAGGCTTCTCATGAACAACTTCATGTGGATTCTTTCATCTATACCAACCCCTACGAACTTGTCACAATATGTTCTCAAGTGTACCTTTGGATCATCTGTCCCATCGAACATTTCGAACATAGGAGGTTTGTAACCCTCTGGTAGTTCTACGTCTGGATGAATATACAAATCCTCATAATTCAAACCTTCGACGCCTTTACCGCCTTCAACACCTTGGACTTGACTAGTAAGTTTCTTGAGCTCCTCAGCCATGTTCTTGATGAGCAGGTCCTTCTCGGCGGACTCCATTGTGTACAGGGTCTGTTGTGGAGTGCGGGGTAAGGTTTCCATGTATATGGGGTTGCTTCGATGGTCTCCAGGAATTTGGGCGTAGTGGTGGTCGTTGGTTGAGTTTTGGGCATCAGAGGTAGGTTGTGGTGCATTTTCAGGAGTTTGGTACGTGGTGGTTTTTGGATACAGGGTTGGATGGTGATGATGTTGTGGAGGGGTCAGTATTGGCAGAGGATTAGGATTTTGAGGAGGTGTGGCATACTGATGAGGTACGGGAGGATTTTGGTTGTTTTGTGTGTTCCGGGGAGGTGCTGGGTTTTGGGCATTTTGTTGGTTGATGTCAGGGACGTTCAGGGTAAGGGAAAGGTTTGCCAAGTTTCGGACCTGCTTAAGTTCCCCTTGTAGCTCTAGTATTTTCTGTTCCAACCGTAACGCCAAATCGTTCTGTGCCGCAGTACTCCAACCATCCGAAGTCTCGTCATTTTTTCATGCGTAGCGTTGTCTTTCCTGATACCACTCATATCATCCATTTTGTTTTTCCCTTGCTTTTAGGATCACTTGGAGGAGGAGGAGGTGGAGGACCTCGGGATCTGGTGTGATATGCGGATGATGCCAGTATGCATGAACCAACCTTGGGGAATGGGAATAATCAAAAGAAAGAAAAATAAAAGGTAACCAAGTCAGTAGGGAGTATTAAAAGGATGTTTGCGGTATTTAAACACATATTGCGGAATTATAAATTTGCGTCCTAGTTTGGGGACCTCATTGTGCCCGAGGTAGGCCTAAGCGACATATATATTTGGAGAAAATCGATACCAATAACTGCGTCATTTCATTAATATGGTAAATGGACCAAATCTCTACTAAAACGACAATAATTATAAAGAGTCACTAATGGTATTTGCCTTATTACAACCAAAGTCTAAAACGAGTCAAGAAAGCAAATAGAAACATCATTCATAATCTATTTGGTCCCAGAGGGGCCTTATCCATGCTTGGCCTTCTTTGCTCCATCAATCAGATTCCCCAGGTCGCGCATGTCCAACAGCAGATATGCCCTTGCTAGATGCCCTCCTTCATTGCCCTCTGCATTCTAACATTTCGAGATCCTTTTCCTCATCTTTCCCTCAAGCTCCATCGACCCTTGCTCCAAATACTCCAACCTTTCTGTTGACTTAGTAGTGATTCCCCTCCACTCGTTGATTGCTTTCATGTCCACTTTATGTTGTTCCAAATGCCTGGCTTCAGACTCGAAAACCCTTTTACGCAACCTCCTGTATTTGACTTGTGCCTCATTTCTGAAAAACAAATAAAGTTAGCCATTTCCCCTCCGAATATGGCTATTTGACATTAATGATCAACATATTGGCTTGTTGTATCCAAATAATGCACAGATCGTGATTGTGTCCATTGGGATTATGGAAATCCCGGCGGACATTGGACAAGGCTTGCCTTAGCGAGTTATTACGCGGACATCATTCTAACCCATACTAGGTTTGGACATGATTCATGCACAGTTAATATTAGAGTGGGGGTTTCAAAAAGAGTCTAGGCCGGTACCCTCAAGCGAAAAACTTGAGAGGGAAAGGCATGGAACTGTCGATTGCACCGCTGATCGACTAATTTTACCGCAAATAAGCCTTTCCAAATTTGAAGGGTGATTTAGGAAGAGCGCGGACACTCATCAAGCGCCACTTTGGTATTAATTACGCACGAGTGGAATATGCTGTGGAGCATGCTTTATGCAAAGATAAAACAACACGTTGTCAAATATTTTGCATGATGACAACAGTAAATGCAGTATTAGATGAAACGTAAAGACATAAAAAGAAAGGAAAACAAGGAAGAAGTTAGTTCGTGCAATGTGGAAATTATAATAAAGTAAACGAGGGAGTGAAGGTGGAGAGAGACATGATGTAGCAATTCTTAAAAAAAGGTCAAACAAACCTGACTAGAAATAAAGGAAAATGCATGTTATGACCAAAAGCGGAGATTTTCATATTAATGTGAATTCAAATAAAGGACAAATGGGGAAAATGGTGTACATGTAGCAATAAAAGGGAACCGGGAACGGGATATTCATGTAACAGCAAAAATAAGAAAAGACACGTTTATCAGAGAAGACTAATTCATATAGACCAAGTTCGGTTATGGTAAGAGTCTAAAAATATCCCCAACAGAGTAGCCATGCTGTCGCGCCCCTTTTTCTCGTGAAATAGGGTGCTGACACGTGACAACTCTTTTAATGAAGGTGTTAAAAGAGAGAGTCGCCACCTAACGGGTTTGAGGTGCTTTAGGGCACCGATTTGCCAATAACTCTAGTTTAACCAGTTTGCGTCACCAAAGATCGGCTAAGGGCTCAAATTACCTTGAAGAGAAGGTGTTAGGCACTCTTCGAGGTCCACAACTGTGGGTCTCGTCCAAACTCAAATTATATGAATTAGTCAGATAAACCAAGACAAGAAGTTTGGGTAGATTCATTATTAAAAGACTTTGAATAAACACAATTAACTGATTTAAAGACAAGATGGAGGGTCCTAAGTTTTTTAGCATAAAGGATCACCCCGTGCAACATAAATAATACCTCGTAACTCCCTCGAGATGGGGTGCTACTCATATTATTCAGCAGGCACAGACTATCATCTCCTGCTACCCGATTACTACATTAAATTTTTTACCTAAGTGCACTAGTTGATTCTAAATCGTGCCTTATGCGTGCACTACCCGTCTCATGCCTATGGCCCAGGAGGCATTTGGACCTCTATTTTGGGTGGTTCTAGACTTAACTTAGGCTGCTCAAAATGATAAATCTAAGCGACATTCAAAAACATGCAAGACTACACATAAGGGCAGTAAATGGCTCAAGTTGGCCTCCACATATAAGAAACAAATGCACGCAATCAGGTTTTACATATTAAGCAGGTGACAAGTTTCAGAATTAATACGAAATGGGGTCCTTAAATCCTATAGGCATGAATTCTATGTGATTCTGAATTTTAAACATAGAGGCAGTGTTGTTGTATTAACACAACAAATTTGCATATTACAAGTATTACAAATCCTATAAGCATGCTTTCCAATTTGTTTGCGAAATAAGGCAGTACAACAGTTGGTAGTTCAAAATTACTAGCATTTAATCAACATACTTTCTGGGCTAGCAATTGTCGCGCCCCTTTTCTCCTTTGCGGAGTCCGGTTTTTGACATTCATTGGGAACAACTCGTTTCCTTTTGGAATTTGGGTATTTGAGGAGTCACCACCTAACGGATTATGGTGCGTTAGGGCACCTAGAGCGGGTACCTCATGTAACTAGTTTGCATCACCAGAGATTAGGGTAAGTGCTCGAAATAACCTTGAGGGGACGGTGTTAGGCACCCCTCGCGGTCCATAACGGTGGGTCCCGGCCAAACTTAAACTATGTGAATTAGTCTTTTAGCAAGTAAGCAATTTCAACAAATATTCGCAAATAAAAGCATGTTTTTACATTCTATACACAGGTATGATTTAGGTATTGGGAGCAAGAGAGAGGTTTGAACAACTTGCACATATGTGAAGAAAAGTAAATTCATTTAAACAACGGGAGTTGGGAGAGGGGTTCTAGGTTGGTTAGCCTACAGGATCATACCCACACAATGCCCGGTAATCACTCCTCAATGAGGGGCTACACGTGACATTAGCACGTAGTCATCATATCCTTACTACCCAATTCCCTCCCCTTGGTCATAGCCTAAGACGTTCTAGCAACCTTGAAAGATATCCTATGCGTGCATTACTCCTCCCTTCCTTGTGGCCCTAGAGGTATTTAGGACCTCTAGTTTAGGTGACCATCCTAAGGTACTTAAAGGAGAAAAATCTAGGTGTCAACCAAAAACAATTAGGACTGCATTAAAGAGGAAACAATTAAAGGCCAACAATTTACCTCCAAAAACAGAACAAGTAAGTGCACGTCTCAAACAACAGTTTTTAGATATTTAGGAGGAACTCTAGAAAAGGATATCTAGGTGAGCATAGAATATGCAATATTGAGTTTAGACCAAAGTGTAAAAGAACCGCATCAATCTACCTACTGATTTTTAAACCTGTTGAATATGAGCAGTCTCAAATAACAAGGCGTAGTTTTATAGTTTGCAGAATTTTAGTCGCCCTACAGGCTTGCCTAGGCGTGTAATAATGATGTCCTATAAGCATGGTATCTAATCATTGATCGGGAATGCAGTAAAACAGTAAACAATTTTAAATGGGCAATTTGGATCCTATAGGCATGCTCTCTAGTAATATTAATTAGTTCAGCGTCAAAAACTTATTAAAGAAACGAATAGATTAGTTAATTAAACTGATTCAGACCTATAAATGTGAGTTAAACTGATTTTAGATCTAATTAAAGTTGATTTAGATCCTATAGGCATGATTTCTAATTAAACATAAGGTGAAACAAGCATAATTTATTTGACCAAAGCGAAATTCTCATAGGCATGATTTCTATTAAAGCTGATTTTAAATCCTATAGGCATGATATCTAATTATTAAAGCTGATTTTAGATCTTATAGGCATGATATCTAATTATATGAAATGGAGCAGGTAGAATTCATTTCAACCAAGAAATCATATAGGCAGATTGTCTAACACAGCACATGTAAATCAAAATAAACCCTATAGGCATGTTATCTACCCAACTTTACCCACAATATACAACTACCCTCCCTTTTCACTAGTCCCCCCAATGTTTATTTACAATTAATTATTACAGACCAAGAATTGAATGAATTACATAAATATAAATATACATTAAACTATAGGGAGCCTGAAATAGACCCAAAGTGGTTTCCAAGCCTTCAGTAGTCTCAAATGCCCAAAATTCCATAGCCAATTTNACCTCAAGGATCCCGGGCAGTGCTCACACCCAGACCTTTCTCAAGTAAGAACTGATTTATGTGCAGTGTGGAAGTGCCAGCCCTGATATGCCAGAGTGCAGAGAGACCTCAAGGGTCTCTAGGCAGTACACATACCAGAGGGGCAGGACATAATGAACTAAGAGTAAGTGGGAGTGCATAATTTTAACAGTGTAGAGAAGGGTCTTAGGAGTGAGAAGACTTTTTGAAAACCATTACTAGTTTGAGTAAAACAACAGTTGGAAAAGCATGAAAAAGAGCATCTTGAAATCAGAATACCTGTTCCAAAACAACTTCAGAAAACACTTTGGCGAACAGACTTCACACAAGGAGAAAGGGGTAGGGGACACACATAATGCACCTTAGTGATAGCAAACAAATACACAGATTCCTCAAGAAGTTGTGGAATTGACAAGTTAGTAACAAAGATTACAGCAAAGATATGTTGAGAACACATACGACCAATAGACACAACTAGAGTACCTTTGAAAGGGCTAGATGTCTTAACAGGATCTCATTAGTGAAGTAGAGTAGGTAAGACTTAAATGAACAAACTAGACAAGCACTTCATGAAGCATTCAAAGTTTTAGAAATACTAATCACATATAGAACAAGCAGAATTTAGACAAGCTGGGTGAGGCAGTAAACAAACAATGTAGCTTGGACATACTAGTGAACAAATAGGATTCATGCAATTATCTAAAGCACGATTGGGCATGCTAAACAGTATACTAGTTATAGCTTTTAACAGAACAAACTTAAACATGTTGAGTGATACAGTAATTAGGCAGTGTAATCTAAGCATGATGGCTACACATTGAGCATATGACAGTAGAATAGCAAATAGAACTGGAAATCACAACTAATGAATTGCAGCAACAAAGAAAACACATAGTTTCGGAATGTGAATTGAATCAGGACATACCAGTCAAGGAGAGAATACAGAGTATAGAGCGGAGATGGTGCAAATAGCCAGCCTTGGCTTACAGGCAGCTGGATTAGTGAGAATTGCAAGTAACAGAAGAGAATAGAGAGCTTTTGTGAGTGTGAGAGTGTGGAGGAACTAGTGTTCGTGTCAAAGGTTAAAATAAAAAGAGTTTATATAGTAGCTCAAGAGTAGAGCAAATAAGGTAAAGCAATCAACAATCAGTAATTAAGGAATTTCAGAATCAATTACACGAAGATTCAGCATAGTTTTCTCCTTTAATTAAGAAAAATCATCCAACGGTAATGACAGGAACTAATTAAGGCAACAGGTTCAATATGACTGAGTAAAGAAGTAAGAATCAGAGATCTTATTAAGGAAAAGAGTTCAAATCAAACCAAAAATAAAGAGCTTCGGAGTACAATAGTCAAGGGTTTAATTAAGGAAGGAATCATGCAAAGAGTCATCAAGTATCACGGACAATTTCAAATAAGGCAAGAAAGGAATAGTCAGGAAACAGATTGATAAATCAAGAATTCAAATCGACACTGATTTAAGGGTGAAAATATAGGTTTACCATGAATAGGCAAAAAATGAATATAGACACATAGAATCGGTAAAAAGTCGAACCAAGAACCTTAATAGAGGCACATTAGGATAAAAATCACAAGACATCTAATTAGGCTAAAGAAAAATAACAGGAACCAAAGAATAGGACAAAGTCGGTACATAAGTAACTCAGAAACCAAACAAAAATGTTGAAAAAATTAGGGTTTTTAGCATAAACGAGTTAGGGTTAGAGCAAACCTTACGAAATCGGTTAAAACACATAAGAAATAGAAGATTAAACACCCAAAATTATCAAATGTTTTCTAAAAAGAAATTTTTGGGAAACCCAAGTTTAGAAAAAATGGAAAACCATTCGAAAATCAGAAGGTTCTTGTAAAACTAATATGAAATAGGCTCGATCCATCTCAGATCTTGTATAGATCTGAGAAGTTCAAAGGGTAAAAATTAGGGTTTCGAGAAGAACAACACAGAGGTGAAGAAGCAGACTTAGAAATCCATAGACATAGGAAGATCTTACTCAAATCGAACTGGAACAATCTGAAATAGGCAAGCAAAGACCAAAGGCGTAAGCAGGCCCCTAGAGATGATGATACCAGCATAGGAGAGACCGTTAGAGGCCCGGGGGTGGTGAGAAACCACCATGAATGGCCATAGATGAGTGTCGGCGAGCGTGGATTGGGGTTTAGACTTGAGAGCATTTGAGAGAAGAAGGGATTAGGTGACGGCGGGGAAGGGTGTTAGAATGATTAGGGTTTGGGGGTATAGGCTAGTTTATTTTAGGAAGGGGGAATCTGGACCGTTGATCACCATGATCAACGGCCAGGATTTGCCCGGGTCTTGAGTTGAGCAGGTGGGTATTGGGCCTGGGCTAGTTTATAAGGGGTTAACATTGGGTTAGTTAATAGGCTAGGTTTCAAACGAAAAAGTAGCTGTTTGTTAAATACGTAATTAACTGCCAAAGAAATTTTAAAAAATGGTTAATAAATTACTAAAAAATAATTTTCATGCATGGAAATGTTTTAAAATAATTACTTAATATTTAAAATATAAAAGTCTATTTTCCGGTAAAAATAATCAAATAATGCAGGCATAGGCTATAATTATAAAGTAAATGCAATTGCATCCTAAAAATACAAATGTAGCTATTTGTCCAATAATTGAAACTTAATACAAATGCAAATGATAAAATTAAGCCACAGAAATTATTATAAAACTATTTTGTGATGCAATCAAAGATTGTTTTATAAATAAAATGCTGGGATAAATTAATTAAAATATTTAAAATGCAAAAATTGTATAAAAACAATAATTGATGCCAAAGCATAGTTTTTAAAATATTATGGGAAAAATTGGGTGTCAACAACTGCCCCTCTTTACCCGGGAAGGATGAAAGAGTTTCCGGGTAAAGACATGATGGCCAATTTTGACCGGATGGGATGTTTTGAAGATAGAGGCCGGACTACGGTCATTTGAGCTGCCTACATATCCCTGGTTTTACAGGAATCAGGCCATGTGTAGTTCTGGATCCATTGGCGGAATATACCAATGAGGTCTTTACAAGAACGGACACGAGATTTCGGAATGGGTGTGAGAGTGGTTATGGTGAATGGTCAAGTTTCAGATAGTTGAAAGAACTGGAGCGAAGTCGCTCCTGCTGGGATAGCGGTTGCTTACCGGTCACCTACAGATAAAAAGATGCTGCAAACATGTATTTGTGAGAAAATTTAAACAAGATGCAGATTCCCTTTGGACCATGAAAGTTGTCTTCGGACGGTTAAGGATGACGTCCTCAGACCATGATGTCCTGGGCCATGAATTGTTTAGTGCGGGATTCGTAGGCCATGAAATGATGTTCTCGGGCCATGAAGATGGTGCCTTTGAACAATGATATGCAAATTGGAGAGATCCTCAGGCCATGGCATGGTATCTTCCGGCTATGAGGATATGCCTTTAGACTATGACGCCTTTGGACAGATTGGCAATATTTCAGCCCATGAGATGCAATAGTATGATGTTACCAAGACAAGGCTTAGTCTTGTGAAATGAACGGCGGAGCTGAGCCCAATCAAAAACAAATAGATAGTACTAGAATAGATCGATATTTATGCAAGGAGGGACAACGCTTAGTCCCCATGCAAACGTGGAGGCAAGGATTAGCCGCATGCAGAATGGAGGCAGGGATTAGCCTCATGCAGATATAGAGGCAGGGATTACCCTCAGCAAGTACGGAGGCAGGGATTAGCCAAATACAAATATGGAGGCAGGGATTAGCCTCATGCAAATATGGAGGCAGGGATTAGCCTCATGCAAATATGGAGGCACGGATTAGCCTCATGCAGATGCGGAGGTAGGGATTTGCCTCAGGCAAGCACAGAGGCAGGGATTAGCCTCATGCAGATATGGAGGCAAGGATTAGCCTCATGCAGATAGGGAGTCAAGGATTAGCCTCATGCAGATACGGAGGCAAAGATTAACCTCATGCAAGCACGGAGGCAGGGATTAGCCTCATGCAGATATGGAGGCAAGGATTAGCCTCATGCGGATAGGGAGGCAAGGATTAGCCTCATGCAAATAGGTAGGCAAGGATTAGCCTCATGCAGATAGGGAGACAAGGATTAGCCTCATGCAGATGGGGAAGTGAGGATTAGCCTCATGCAAATATGGAGGAAAGGACTAGCCTCATGCAATTTTAGGGAGGCAAGGATTAGCCTCATGCAAATATGAAGGCAAGGATTAGCCTCATGCAAGATATGGAGGCAAGGATTAGCCTCATGCAAGTATGCGGGACAGGGCTTAGTCCTATACAAAGAGCGAGTAGCGAATAAGAGTAGTATATGTCTTAGCTGGAGATATATTCGGTGTCTGATGGTCCGATTGATAGTGATCTTGTTACATGTATATTTTTGCGGATGTTGTCGCTACGTCAGATGTGCCTGCGTTCAAACAAGAATCGTAAGTTTTGTGAGGGCAGGTTGGTTCGTGATTCTGTCCGCTGGCCTTGCTTTGCTCCGTTTTGGAGGCCTTTTCGAGTTTCCCTGGGTAACACCTTACTGTTATGGAAATAGAGTTTTCGAAAATATGCAATTGTTGATAAAAGAGTCATATTAGAAACATATTGATATATCAAGTGATTTTTAGATGAACTAGTGACTATAACATGTTTCAGAGACATTGCAGCTTTCTCATGTTAGAATTTTGAGGGTCCTCCTCAAAATTCTGCCTCGGTTTGGTAGATGATCCTTCGGCCGTTTGTAGGTAACGACCCTTGTTATACCTTCTTCGGAACTTTGAGAATCCATCTCAAAATTTTGCCCCAGTTTCTTAACCGGTTTTTGACCGTCTGACATATGTTGTTAGCTAGACTTGCTCGGAATTTTGAGGTTCCTCCTCAAAATTCTTCCCCAGTTTCTGATTTTTGGGAAAAATTGAAATTTTATTATGATATGACCGAACCCATAAGGCTGCCTACGTATCCCCTCTTAAACGGGAATCAGGTCAAGCTTTGTTCAATTACATCAGATGAGTAAATGCAAATAGTCTAAGCATAATATCTTTTGATTGCGTCTGAATTGATTGGTTTTGACCAGATTTATCCGTCCATTTTTGCAAGTATGAGTGCTCCTCCTGTCAGCACCCTATGAACCATGTATGGACCTTGCTAGTTCGGAGAGAATTTTCCTTTGGCTTCATCTTGATGTGGGAAGATCTTCTTCAGCACCAACTGTCATGGTACAAATTGCCTTGGTTTGACCCTTTTGTTGAAAGCTCTGGACATTCTATTCTGATAAAGTTGACCGTGACATACTGCGTTCATCCTCTTTCCATTGATAAGGGCCAATTGTTCATAGCGGCTCCTTATCCATTCTGCATCGCTGAGTCCAGCCTCCTGTATGATTCTTAAAGAAGGAATCTCTACCTCGGCTGGGATGACAGCTTTGGTACGATAAACCAACATGTAGGGAGTTGCCCCGGTTGATGTGCGAACTGTTGTGCGGTATCCCAACAAATTGAAGGGTAGCTTCTCGTGCCATTGTTTGTGGTTTTCTACCATCTTCCTTAGACTATTCTTGATGTTTTTGTTGGCGGCTTGTACGGATCCATTCATTTCAGGTCTATAGGCTGTGGAATTCTTGTGCTTCAGTTTGAAAGTTTCGCATATGGCTTTCATTAGATCACTGTTGAGATTGGAGGCATTATCAGTGATAATAGACTCGGGAACTCCGAATCGTAAAATAATACGATCTCTGACAAAGTCTGCGACGACTTTCTTGGTTACAGCTCTGTAAGATGTAGCCTCTACCCATTTTGTGAAGTAATCAATGGCTACCAGAATAAACCTGTGTCCGTTTGAAGTAGTAGGCTCAATCGGACCAATGACATCCATTCCCCATATGGCGAATGGCCAAGGTGAGCTTGTTGCATTGAGCTCGTTTGGCGGCACTTTTATCATATCGGCATGCACGTGGCACTGGTAGCATTTGCGAACATACTCAACGCAGTCTGTCTCCATGGTCATCCAAAAGTAACCGGCCTTGAGTGTCTTATTGGCTAAGACAAAATCATTCATATGTGGGCCGCGGGTCCCAGCATGTATCTCCTCAAGTAGCTTATAAGCCTCTTCTGCATCGACACATCTTAGCAGTCCTAAATCAGGAGTTCTCCTATATAAATTTCCTCTACTATGGAAGAAGTGATTGGACAATCTCTGGAGTGTGCGTTTCTAAGTGTATTTTGCATGCTCCGGATATTCTCCTTTCGCCATATGCTCCTTGATGTCGTGGAACCAAGGCTTTCCATCTATCTCTTCCTCGACGTGAGCACAATACGCTGGCTGATTATGGATTCTTACTGGGATGAGATCGATGAAATTCTTATCTGGATACTGTATCATGGATGATAAAGTGTCCAATACATCGGCAAACTCATTCTGAATTCTGGGCATATGTCGGAACTCTATCTTCGTGAACCTCTTTTTCAATTCTTGCACATGGTGCAGATATGGCAATATCTTGGAATTCTTGGTGGCCCATTCTTCTTGTACCTGGTGCACAAGCAGATCTGAATCAGCGATTACCGGCAACTCCTGAATATTCATATCGATTGCCATGTTGAGTCCTAGTATGCAGGCTTCATATTTCGCAATGTTGTTGGTGCAGGGAAATCTAAGTTTGGCAGATACCGGATAATGTTGACCCGTTTCTGATAGCAAAACTGCTCCAATGCCTACTCCTTTGAAATTTGCAGCTCCGTCAAAGAACATCCTCCAACCGTCGTATGTTTCGATAATGTCCTCTCCTACGAACAACACTTCTTCATCAGGAAAATACGTCTTCAAGGGCTCGCATTCTCCTCCCACCGGGTTTTCAGCAAGATGATCTGCCAATGCTTGTCCTTTAACCGCCTTTTGAGTTACGTAAACGATGTCGAGCTCACTCAACAGTATCTTCCACTTAGCTAACTTCCCAGTCGGCATGGGTTTCTGAAACATATACTTCAAAGGGTCCATCCTGGATATGAGGTATGTGGTATAGGCACAGAAGTACTGCCTCAACTTTTGGGCCGTCCAGGTCAAATACAAGTGCGTTCCAGTAGAGAGTACAGTGCTTCGTAAGGTGTGAACTTCTTACTCAAGTAATATATGGCTTGCTCCTTTCTCCCTGTCTCGTCATGTTGTCCCAGAACACATCTGAAGGCTCCATCCAATACAGATAGATAGAGCAGCAAAGGTCGTCCTAGTTCTGGCGGGACCAGAACTGTTTGTGTGGACAGGTACTCCTTAATCTTGTCAAAAGCTTTCTGACAATCCTCGGTCCAGCTTGTCTCAGCATCTTTCCTCAGCATCTTGAAGATGGGTTCACATATGACTGTGGACTGTGCTATGAAGCGACTGATATAGTTGAGACTTCCTAGGAAGCTCATCACGTCCTTTTTGCTCCTAGGTGGCGGTAACTCCTAAATAGCCCTGACTTTAGATGGATCTAGCTCGATCCCTTGGCGACTGACAATGCATCCCAGTAACTTTCCTACGGGAACCCCGAATGCACACTTTGCAGGGTTCAGTTTCAAGTTGTACCTCCTCAGCCTGTCAAAGAACTTTCTCAAGTCTGCTATGTGATCTGCGGCCTTCTTGGATTTGATAATGACGTCGTCCACATACACCTCTATTTCGTTGTGTATCATATCATGGAAGATGGTTGTCATGGATCTCATGTAGGTAGCCCCAGCATTCTTTAGACCAAATGGAATCATCTTGTAACAGTATACCCCCCATGATATGATAAAAGTTGTTTTCTCTGTGTCTTCTTCATCCATACAGATCTGGTGATAACCCGCGAAGCAATCTACAAAGGATTGGAGTTCATGCTTGGCGCAATTATCGATCAGGATGTGTATATTCGGCAGTGGGAAGTCGTCCTTGGGACTTGCACTTTTTAGATCTCGATAGTCAACACATACTCTGACTTTCCCATCTTTCTTCGGAACTGGCACAACGTTGGCTAACCATGTTGGGTACTCAACCACCCTGAGAACTTTGGCTTTGATCTGCTTAGTAACCTCCTTGATTTTCAGGCTCATATCTGGTTTGAATTTTCTGAGTTTCTGCTTCAATGGCGGAAACATTGGATCGGTAGGTAACTTGTGAGCCACTATGGACATGCTCAAACCAGTCATGTCATCATATGACCATGCGAAAATATCCTCATACTCCCTTAAGAAACGAATGTATTTTTCCTTTTCTGTTGGTAACAGGTAAATTCTGATGCGAGTCTTTTTGACGGTCTCGGCGTCCCCTAAATTTACTGCGTCGGTTTCGTCCAGGTTGGACTTGGGCTTATTCTCAAAGTTTTCAACCTCCGACAACTTCCTCGGATATCTTGTCTTCTTCATCTGAATCACTATCCTCATATTGCGTTGCCTCATTACATGTCAGAGCCACCGGTTCATCTGGAAAAGTAATAATAATGTTGTACAAAGAAAAAGTGTAGAAAATGATAATGAATAATAATGAGCAATGCATTTGATTAAAACTGAAAAAGCAACCAGACAAGTATGGCTTGATGAATCGAGCATTTATTTTGAAACAAATAAGTCTCTTAAAACAAAGTTACTAAAAATCTAATATGCCTAGAATGGCTATAGAAATAAAATCTGTCAAGCTACCTAGGGACTAGGCGGGCCCGGGATGGTGTGGTGGGCCCGGGATGGTGTGGCGGTCCAGTTCCTGAGAACAGCTCCCTTCTCCATAGTCTGAATAGTGAGGCCTTCTTCCTCCTCCTCCTCAATTATTGCACTGCAGTCCATGTCTTCCTCTTCCAAGAACAGATTCTTCAGCCCAGCTAATGCCTCTTCTTCTGTAGTTCCCTATATTGTGTCAGCTTGGTGAAAAGTTTGATCCAGATGTGGCACCGGTTGATCGAGTGGGTAATACGGTCTGCGCCATGGAGGCACCAATCATTATACTCTTTCCATGTGTACTGATATCCGAGCCTAAAGGTAGTGCCATGGCCCTTCAGTTGTATCGGTCTAGTAATACCCTGGAGGTTCTTCCTAAGCCCTTTACCGGGTTCATACCCGGATCATGCCAGTATGCTTTCTGCTTTGCTACTCCATCATTTGTCATTCTCAACGACGTTGACACGTTCAATGTGATGATAGGTTTCTCCTCCTAGCCTTCTTCTATTTTCGATAATCGGGATGGTTTGGCTGGTGTAAATGGGGTTACTCCCGTCCCCGTGAATGATTTCCTCCTGAAGGTTCCATTCAAACTTTACTGCCTGATGCAAGGTTGATGCCACAGCCCCAGCGGCATGTATCCATCATCGTCCTAACACCAGATTGTAGGATACAGATATGTCCAACACCTTAAACTCGACATCGAACCACGTAGGCCCCATTTGCAGACAAAGATTAATTTCTTAGATGGTATCTCTTTGAGACCTATGAAAAGCCTTCACGTTCATGGTCCCTTCTCGTATCTCGTATAGGCCTTTGCCCAACCTCTTCAGTTTTTTCAATGGGCAATTATTGAGACTGGATCCTCCATCAATCAGGACCCTAGTAATGAAGTAGTCCTCGCATCGCACTGTAATGTGCAGTGCCCTCTTGTGATTCAAACCCTCAGGCGGCAACTCATCCTCGTGGAAAGTGATTTTGTGACTTTCCAGCACCTGTCCCACCATGTTAGCCATTTCTCCGCTTGTGATATTATTGGGCACATAAGCTTCGCTCAACACCTTCATCAAAGCATTCTTGTGTGCTTCTGAATTTCGCAACAGTGACAGGATAGATATCTGAGCTGGGGTTTTGTTCAAATGGTCAATGACGGAATACTCCCGTGCTTGTACTTTCCGTCATCTGGCCCTGTTTCAATGACAGGCTGCTTGGTAGTGGCATCCTTACTTGGTCCTCCCAAGTGTTCCGGTGTATAGACTCTTCCGGTCCTAGTCATTCCTTGTGCAGCATCGGATTCCTCTACCTTCGCCTTCCCTTTTCACCGAGCTTCGGCAACATAATCCCAAGGTATTACTTTTGAATTGAAAGGAGGTGTAGTTGATACTGTCACCGTGAAAGGTGTGACCACTTCTACTTAAAACGGAACAGGGGTGGCCGCGGGTGGAGCCACCTCTACCTCAAATGGAACTGATGTGGCTACCTCAACCTCGATTGGCAACTGAGTCTGTGCTACAATAGGAGTGAGTGTGACTGAGGGTTTAAAGTCATCGCCTTCCCGAATAAGCCCAATCGACCCCTCAGGGTCCCATTCTTCATTTGTTTCTATCACATGTACCCCACCACCTCTATGATCAGGGAGAGGGTTGTTGCGAACATTGGGTGTGGCTTCCTTTGCCTGTATGACCTTGTTGTCAATCAGCGTCTGGATCTTATCTTTCAATGCTCGGCACTCGTCAGTGGTGTGCCCCTTCATACCGGAATGGTACGCACAAGTTTTGTTAGGATTGACCCATTGGAATGGATTCTCTAACGCCACAACGGGAACAGGAGTGACGTAACCTGCGGCTTTCAACCTTTCATATAGGTGGTCAATGGGTTCAGCGATAGCGGTGTATTGTCTGGGTGGCTTGAGGTCAAAATTGGGTCTTGGTCTTGGATAATTTTGGCGAGTCGGAGGTGACTGGAAATGAGATGGTTGGGAGTTATAGCGATGATAGACAGTGGCTGGTTGGGAATATCTGGGAGATAATGGTTGATATGTAGGTGGCGGTGCTTGGTATGTGGATGGAGGTGTTTGATATGTGGGTGGGGTGTTCGATAGGTAAGTGGAGATTTCGGGCCTTGAGCCACCATTACTGCCCCAACGTCTTTCTTCTTTGATATGCCGCCTGATTGCTATGCCTTATTTGTGGCCTGTAATGCCTCGAAATTCATTACCATCCCGCTTTTGATGCCTTCCTCGATTCTTTCCCCAAGTTTGATGATATCAGAGAATTTATGGTTTTCAATAACCATCAGCCTTTCATAATACTGCGGATCTTGTGCTCTGATGAAGAACTTGTTCATTTGTTCCTCGTCCCCAGATGGTCTGACCTTGGCCACTTCCGACCTCCAATGAGTAGCATACTCGCGAAAAGTCTCGGTGGGTTTCTTCTTAAGATTCTGGATGTAGAAAATATCTGGTGCGTTTTCTGTGTTGAACCTGAATCGGTCCATGAAATCTGATGCCGTGAATTGGTCCATGAAATCTGATGCCATACTTACCCAATTGGACCATTTCTTAGAATCCTGGCTGATGTACCAGGACAAAGCATCTCCAGTAAGACTCCTCATGAAGAGTTTCATCCGGATCTTTTCATCTTTTTTGACCCAGACAAGCTTGTCACAATAGGTCCTCAGATGAACCCTGGGATCACCTGTACCGTCAAACATCTGTAACTTAGGAGGTTTGTACCCCTCTAGTAGTTCGACATCCGACTGTATGCATAGGTCTTCATAATTCAAACCCTCTATCCCTTTGCCGCCTTCGACAACCTGAACCCGACTTGTCAATTTCTTAAGTTCTTCGGCCATGTTCTTGATGAGCAGGTCCTTCTCAGCTGATTCTGGTGAATAGGAAGTTAGCTGAGTAGAGTGAGGTATGGTCTCCACATATATGGGGTTGTTTTGATTGGTGCCTGGGACTTGGGCATAGTGATGGTGATTGGTTGAGTTTTGAGGATCGGGAACGGGTTGTGGTGTGTTCTGGGGAGTGTGGTAAGTGGCGGTTGGTGGGTACTGGATTGATTGATGGTGGTGTTGTGGCGGAGTTGGTACCGGTAAGGGATTGAGATTCTGAGGTGGGGTTGCATATTGATGCGGTGCATGAGGGTTTTGTGGATGTTGGTTTGGTGTGTTCTGAGGAGGTGCTGGGTTCTATGGGTTTTGTTGATTAATGTCGGTATCATTCAAAGTGAGGGATAAGTTTGCCAAGTTGCGGACCTGCTCAAGTTCTCCCTGTAGCTCCAGTATCTTTTGTTCTAATCTTAGAACCAAATCATTCGGTGCCGGAGTACTCCGACCATCTGAAGTTTCTGCATTTTCCGCATTTTCCTTTCGAATACCACTTAAGTCGTCCATTTTAGCCTTTCATTTGCTCTTTGTATTGTTTGGAAGAGGACTAGGTGGAAGGCCTCTAGATCTGGTATGATACGCTGATGATGCCAGTATGAGCGAAGCAACATTAGGGGATGGGAATAAAGAATAAAGAAAAACAAAAAGGGTTGACAAGTCAGTAGGGGTTCTGAAATGTTTGCAGTATTTAAACACATATTGCGAGAATGTAAATTTGTGTCCTAATTTGGGAGCCTCGTTGTGCCCGAGGTAGGCCTGGCGACAAATACATTTGGAGAACTTTAGATGCCAGCAAATGCCTCATTTCATAATATGAAAAATAGACGAATCCCAAAACGACACTAAGATAATAGAAAAGTAAGTCACTATTGGCACTTGGCCTTATTACATTTTAGGAAAGCAAATAAATCTAACCTATTTGGTCCCAGAAGGACCTTCCCCAAATTCGATCTTCCTGACTCTATCGTACAGGTTCCCCAGCTCGCGCAGACCCAGCAGCAGGTAGGCTCTAGCCAAGTGTCCTCCTTCGTTTCCTTCAGCATTCTGGCAATCCTCAATCCTCTTTCTGACTTTATCCTCCAGCTCCACTAATCCTCGCTCCAGATATTCCAACTTTCTGTTGGAAGTGACTGCCATTTCTTTCCATTCTTCGATCAACCTCATATTTGCCTCGTGTATTTCCCGGTGCTCATTCTAAGAGTTGTGGACCCTCTTGCGTAGTCTGTTGTATTTGACTTGAGCTTCGGCTTCTTCTTCTATGATCCTATTCCCTCGACCGGCTCCTGGCCTCACCATTCCCTTTAGATTGTCTTCTAACCATGCTGGGTAGAGAGGTTCACACCCAGCATGATACCTGTCAGGCTCAATGGTGTTCTTTTCCATAATGATTTTACAGTGCCACATGTGCTGGGCTTGGCACTTGTAGGGGACGTCGTCGTCCTGAAAGTCTGCTCCGAAATGACTCATCATGGCAACCCTTGGTACAACCTGTTTCTTGCCTGCTTGACTTATAACTCGGATAGGGACATAGGGGTATATTCCTCTCAACCCAATCAGCACCAAGTGTGGAGCGTCTCTGGATCTGATGATGAATTCGTCTGTTGGGAACCATTCAAACATCAATTGCACTTGTTCCTCGGTTAGATTGTTGAAGAACTCCACCCACTCTTTGGCACTTTCCGGCTGAGCAAACCTGTCGGGAATGTAAGTCATCCGCTTGGGGTGATGGAAGGTAATATGTTCGTTCCAAGCCCTTCGCAGAAGTTCATGGCAATACTGGCCCCTTTGAAGATGTTCTAATAACCACAACTGCAGCAACAGGTTACAACCCTCGAAATGCTTGATCCCCCTTTTGACAGCGCTACAGAGCCCTGTAGATGTCGGCTATGATCATGGGGACTATAGTGTATGCTTGTCCATTGATCCCTTCCATCAAAGTCTTGGCGACCATGGCCAATCTAGTATGGATTCTTTCCCTTTTCATCGGGAACACTATCAGGCCCAAGAAGCACACAATGAATACGAACACTCTACGGTGGATGTGTCCTAGAGAAGTGATAGAAAGCTCGCCATAGAAGGTACTGTAGGACTTGCTATGGTCGTATCTCTCATACAGGTATGCGAAGGGTATGTAGGATTTCTTTAGGCATTCCAAGTCAGCTTTTTTCTTCAGCCCCATCATCTTTAGGAAACCTTTACCAGTACGGTTCTCCGGCACCAACAACCCAGGGCTATCCTAAGCCAATCCCGCAAGTCCCCCAATTTCTTCTAGGAGTGGTGTCATTTCTATGTCGCCGAAACGAAACACAGCCCTTTCAGTATCCCAGAACAAAGTGGCAGCCTCGATCAACCTATTGTTTGGCTGAATGTCTAGTAGAGAAGGTAAATTGTCCAAGTACTTTCTTACGTGTTTCTTGTCACTTGAGGAAAGGTCCTCCCACCAATCCAGTAGCAATGGTGGAATGTTGCTGACCATGCCGAATCTGGGGACCTCATGCCTCATTTCCTGCAAAAGAAAAGGTTAGGCCCTTCTCCCCCACCAGACTCGACTATTTATACATTCATGATTAGCATATCGGCATTTAGTTCTCCAAATTAATGCACAGAACGTGATTATGTCCGTTGAGATTATGGAAACCCCGATGGACCTTTGGATAAGGCTTGTCTAAAAGGATTATTATGTGGACAACATATTCATCCGACTAGGTTTGACCATGATGAATGCACAATTATGATAAGAGTAAGGTTAATATGGGGGTCTAGACTGGTACCCTCAAGCGGACAACTTGAGGGGGAAAGGCACGGAACCGTCGACTGCACTACTGATCGACTAGTTTTACCGCAAATAAGCCTTTCCGAATTTAAGGGTAATAAATTGGAAGAGCGCAACCACTCATCAAGCGTTGTTATAGGATTTGATACGCACCAGTGGAATATGATGTGGAGTATGATATATGCAACAATAAACAGCATGTTGTCAAGTATTTGCACGTAAAAAATGATAAATGTAGTATTTAAATAATTGAAAGAAAGTTACAGAAGAAGAAAACAAAGAGACAAGTCAGCTTCAGGAAAATAAAGAAATCATAAATGCTTAAAAAATAAACAGTTAAATTCAAATAAGGGGAAAGGGTACGTAGGATAGAGCATGCTTAAACTGATTCATAAAAATAAGTTCGTTATGGTAAGAGCCTAGAATATCCCCACCAGAGTCGCCATGCTATCGCGCCCCATTTTTCCTTCGCGGAGTCCGAGTTTTGACATTGATTGAGAACAACTCGTTTTTTTTTGGGATTTGGGTATTAGAAAAGTCGCCACCTAATGGATTATGGTGCGTTAGGGCACCTAGAGCGGTTAACTCATGTAACTAGTTTGCATCACCAGAGATTAGGGTAAGGGCTCGAAATAACCTTGAGGGGACGGTGTTAGGCACCCCTCGCGGTCTACAAGGGTGGGTCCTGGCTGAACTTAAACTATGTGAATTAGTCATTTAGCAAGTAAGCAATTTCAACAAATATTCGCAAATAAAAGCATGTTTTTACATTCTAAGCACATGTATGATTCAGGTAATGGGAGCAAGAGAGAGGTTTCAACAACTTGTACATATGTAAAGAAAAGTAAATTCATTTAAACAACGGGAGTTGGGAAAGAGGGGTCCTAGGTTGGTTAGCCTACAGGATCATACCCACAAAATGCCCGGTAATCACTCTTCAATGAGGGGCTACACGTGACATTAGCGTGTAGTCATCATATCCTTACTACCCAATTCCCTCCCCTTGGTCATAGCCTAAAACGTTCTAGCAACCTTGAAAGATATCCTATGCATGCATTACCCGTCCCTTCCTTGTCGCCCTGGAGGTATTTAGGACCTCTAATTTAGGTAGTTCTAGACCATCCTAAGGTACTTAAAGGAGAAAATCTAGGCGTCAACCAAAAACAATTAGGACTGCATTAAAGAGGAAACAATTAAAGGCTATCATTTTACCTCCACAAACAGAACAAGTAAGTGCACGTCTCAAACAACAGTTTTCAGATATTTAGGAGGAACTCTAGAACAGGATATCTAGGTACAGAGAATATGCAATATTGAGTTAAGACCAAAGTGTAAAAGAACTGAATCCATTTACCTACTGATTTTTTAAACCTGTTGAATATGAGCAGTCTCAAATAACAAGGCGTAGTTTTATAGTTTGCAGAATTTTAGTTGCCCTACAGGCTTGCCTAGGCGTATAATAATGATGTCCTATGAACATGGTATCTAATCATTGATCAGGAATGCAGTAAAATAGTAAACAATTTTAAACAGGCAATTTGGATCCTATAGGCATGCTCTCTAGTAATATTAATTAATGCAGCGTCGAAAATTTATTAAAGAAACGAATAGATTAGTTAATTAAACTGATTAAGACCTACAAATGTGAGTTAAACTAATTTTAGATTTAATTAAAGCTGATTTAGATCCTATAGGCATGATTTCTAATTAAACTTAAGGTGAAACAAGCAGAATTTATTTGACCAAAGCGAAATCCCTATAGGCATGATTTCTATTAAAGCTGATTTTAAATCCTATAGGCATGATCTCTAATTATTAAAGCTGATTTTAGATCTTATAGGCATGATATCTAATTATATGAAATGGAGCAGGTAGAATTCATTTCAACCAAGAAATCCTATAGGCAGATTGTCTAACACAGCACATGTAAATCAAAATAAACCCTATCGGCATGTTATCTACCCAACTTTACCCACAATATACAACTACCCTCCCTTTTCACTAGTCACCCAATATTTGTTTACAATTAATTATTACAGACCAAGAATTGAATGATTTACATAAATATAAATATATATTAAACTATAGGGAGCCTAATGTAGACCCAAAGTGGATTCCAAGCCTTCAGTAGTCTCAAATGCCCAAAATTCCATAGCCAATTTCATGTCTAGGTGTGTCATAGTTCCCTAAGAACGTCAAGGATCCCGTGCAGTGCTCACACCCAGACCTTTCTCAAGTAAGAACTGATTTATGTGCAGTGTGGAAGTGCCAGCCCTGATATGCCAGAGTACGGAGAGACCTCAAGGGTCTCTAGGCAGTACACATACCAGAGGGGCAGGACTTAATGAACTAAGAGTAAGTGGGAGTGCATAATTTTAACAGTGTAGAGAAGGGTCTTAGGAGTGAGAAGACTTTTTGAAAACCAGTACTAGTTTGAGTAAAACAATAGTTGGAAAAGCATGAAAAAGAACATCTTGAAATCAGAATACCAGTCCCAGAACAGCTTCAGAAAACACTTTGGTAAACAGTCTTCACACAAGGAGAAAGGGGTAGAGGACACATAGAATGCACCTTAGTGATAGCGAACAAATACACAGATTCCTCAAGAAGTTGTGGAATTGGCAAGTTAGTTACAAAGCTTATAGCAATGATATGTTGAGAACACATATGACCAATACACACAACTAGAGTACCTTTGAAAGGGCTAGATGTCTTAACAGGATCTCATTAGTGAAGTAGAGTAGGTAAGACTTAAATGAACAAACTAGACAAGCACTTCATGAAGCATTCAAAGTTTTAGAAATACTAATCACATATAGAACAAGCAGAATTTGGACATGCTGGGTGAGGCAGTAAACAAACAATGCAGCTTGGATATACTAGTGAACAAATAGGATTCATGCAATTATCTAAAGCAGGATTGGGCATGCTAAACAGTATACTAGTTATAGCTTTTCACAGAACAAACTTAAACATACTGAGTGATGTTGATGCCCCCTTTTTCTCGCGAAATCGAGTTTATGACATTTGGGCGGACAACTCTTTTCCTTTGGGAATTGGGTTTGCAATTTAGAAGAGTCGTCACCTAATGAATAAGTGCATTAGGACACTAAAAATGAATTTGATTTAGAAAACCAGAGGTTGGTAAGGGCTT
>NW_017672390.1:194677-195229 GCF_001879085.1 Nicotiana attenuata
TTAAGTTTAAAGGTTAAGGGTAAAATTACTTAAAATCCGTTAGGCATGTCTTATATATGCTATATATATTGTTTATTTGAAAGTATTTTGTATATGTGAAAATATGCAGGGAAAAATTAGGTATCAACAGCTGCCCCTCTTTACCCGGGAAGGATGGAAGAGTTGTCGGGTAAAGATATGATGGCCAATTTTGACCGAACGGGATGGTTTGAAATGATTGACCGTGCTCTGGTTCCTGAGCTGCCTACATATCCCTGGTCTTACAGGAATCAGGCCGTCTGTAGTTCGGGATCCGTCGGCGGAACATGCCGATGGATATTTTCAAGGACGGACGAGATATTCGGGCTGGGTGGTGGTTATGAGTTTAGTAGAGCTGCGGGAACCAAAGCGGGATCGCTTCTGCTGGGATGGCCGTTGCTAGCCGGTTTTCCTGCAAATAAACAATACGAGTGCATATATTGTGCATAAATTTAAATGTGATGCAAGTTCCCGTTAGACCATGAATGCTGTCTTTGGACGGTTAAGATGATGTCCTCAGACCATGACGTCCTG
>NW_017672391.1:0-24105 GCF_001879085.1 Nicotiana attenuata
TGCCTTGAAGGGCAAGAATGATACCTTATATAGGCTCAAACATAGGGCAGCCCTCCGGTTCTATTTTTACCCTTTGCCCCCTTTTGAGTTTTTCTTTTTAGCTAAGATAGCCCCCAATTCCTAACTTTTTTACCCAAGTTTTAGTGCCTATCCATCTGAAATTTTACTAAAGCCCCTCACTAGAAGCTTCCAAATCAGTTAGAGAAAAGATTCCTACCCAGAATACCTAGACTAACCTCCAATACCCCTGAAATTACACTCAGCACTCAAACGGGTCAGGCTGACCCAATGGTTCAGGGATGGGCTTTAAGCAAAATCAGACATACCCTTTCATTGGGCTTGCGAAACCCAAAATCAAAATAATTTAACAAAATTCAGTACAAAGTCTTGTAAGGAAAACAGGGAAGAAGCATTTTGACATCACAAACGGACCCCTAAACTAATTTGGCTCAAGAACTAAATGATAAATCACACAAACTATAACAAAACTAGAGGGAATACTAATTAACATTAATCCCGGATTAAAGGGACACATGCAGAAGTGACTTTGAGAAAAACCAAAGAAAACAAGAACATAGAAGAAGATAAGGAAAAGAAAAATGAAGAAAAAGGGTCCATCAAAATACCTGGTGCAAAACAAACGGATAAAAGCCCCCTGAACGACCCTTTGGAAGAATCCGATTTTGGGCCGAATAAAACCTTAATCACATGTTCTCAATGAAAACACGAGGCTAAAGTCTAATCCGAGCCCAAATCTTTGTTCAACTGGCTGACCCGCATTTTTGATTTAGGGTTCTGATTTTAGATTTGATATTTGAGGAGTTCAGGGGTGATTTGAGGGAAACTGGCCATGGATTAAGGGAGAGGGGGTTGTGGTGGTCAAGGGGTGTGGATTTGGCGGTGAAAGGAGGTGGCGCCGCCACCGGAGAACTCAAGGCGGCGGCTAGGGTTTCGCTCTTCAAATGAGTATTCGATGGATTCCAGGGGGTTTTGAGATGAACGGAGTGGGGATTCGAGATGAGGGGGTGGAGAAGAGTCCACGGTGTTGTTTTGGTGGCGATTGGTGGTCCTCCGCCGCCATGGGCGATTTCCGGCGGCGGAATTAGGGTGGGGGAGGGCGGCGTTACGTTGGGTCTCTGAGGGATGGGGTGAGAGAGAGAGACGAAGGGGTGGGGGGGTAGAGGTTCGGACATATAAATATTAAACAAACCCCAGTTCCGGACCGTTAGATCAACAAAGATCAACGGTCCTGATTTGGTCTGTTAAAAACGGGGTCGTTTTTGATTGCTGGGGGGAAAGACCGGGTTCTGGGGGCGGGTCGTGGGCCAGTTTGGACGGGTATGGGAGTGGGTTTGGGGGGAAACGTTTGGGCCTGGGGTTTGGAAATTAAAGATGGCCCAAACAGACTTATATTTCTATTCTTTTTCTTTCCATTTCTTTTCAATTTCAAATCTTTTTCTTTCTTTTCTAAATAAAACCCACATTAATTCTAAACCAAAATTATCCTACCAAATTAGATTAATGTTCAAAATAATATTTACAACAACTAATTAAATACCAAATTAAAAGAAAACTGCAAGATTCGCAGCTAAATGCAAAATGCGTTATTTTTTGTGATTTTCTATTTTTGTAACACAAATAGATTACTAACTAATTTAAAAATGCCAAATTAAATCCTAAATGCAAATGCAACATATTTTTTTTGTATTTTTCATGAATTAAATAAAATAAACATGCACAAACAAATGCAAACAATTAACACAAAAATGCCACAAAATTCAAAAAATTGCAAATAATGAAAAGAAATTATTTTGTTTGAATTTTTTGGAATAATTCATATATAGGGCAAAAATCACGTGCTCACATCAGGAATGTCATATTTTTCCTACAAATTTAGTGCAATTGGGTTAGTGTATGAAATAATAAATATCATCCATGTTTATTGGACATTGGGAACTTCATACCTTGATATATTTCCACATATCATCTTTTGTGTCTAGTTTCCTCCAATTAAATACATTAAAAGGATAAAAAATCCCACTCCTTGCCAATGTGCCGAGGAAGCTACCCAACTCTTTTATAACCTCTTTAGTAGGACCAACGAGTTGATTATACTCATTTAGAATGATTATTTTACGCTCCTTTCTACCATGAACACTTGGCATTTGAGTACGACTTCTTTTTCTTTTTGGCGAGGAGGGGCCTGCAATAGTACAAAACAAAGATAATCATTAATCACTATTTTTAGTTAAGTTTATGATTAAAATTTATATATTGCCTTGTTCCTTAATTTGTTCAGCTACTTCATGAGTGGTAGAATCATCAGATCGTTCATGTACTCCCTGTGATGCAGGAGTGATGGAATCCATATTCGCTTGTTGCACTGTTCATGTACTCCTTGTATTGCTGAAGAGGTGCAATTCTGTGGCACTTGCTGCACTTGTTCTTGCAATTGAGATCCACCTTCGCATTGTCGTTCTTCATTTGCATTTGACCTTAGAGCTTTCAAGGCTATTTTTGTTGTCAACAACGAAACCTTTTGGTTTCGCAAAGATGAAGGTAATCTACCTTCTGATTGTCGTTCTTCATTTGCATTTGACCTTGTAGCTTGGAAGGTTCTTTTTGTTGTCAACGACGAAACCCTTTGATTTCGCAAAGATGCAAGTGATCCAGCTGGAATGCGGTTGGATATTTTCTTATTTTTGCTTAAGCACCCTTCTTGATTCATGACTATTCAAATATTTTTCAAATTCTGAAAAGCAAACACAATATAGGTTAGCAAAAGCAGCAAACATAGTATATCATTTCTAAAATATACTGGTCGATGCAGCACCAAACTTCAGGGTTTAAGTACTGACTCAAGTGAGCCTTTAACAACACTGCTTAGATAATACTAACACAATCTCATATTCTGCAATAACTCAACTGCCAACTTCCAAAGGTTGTTTCAGAAAGAGTACAACTGACAGAAAGCTAGGCTACTTTAATTTTAATTATTTCTCTGTCAAAATCTAACAAGAGTAAAAGAAACTTCTGTCAAAATCTAACAAGAGTAAAATAATTTTAATTATTTCTCCTAGAGCAACTTTAAAGCCTATCACTAAACGGAATAATCTAACAAGAGTAAGATCATTTAAATTATTTCTCCTAGAGCAATTTTAAACAAAAAAACTTCCGTCAAAAAGTCACAAAGCACAAAAAACCCAGTGCCTGAAAGAAAGATTCTAAGAAGAGCAAGATAATCTTCATATATTAACAACAAAAGCATGTGCAAAACCTGTAGAACTCAAGCAGTAGTGCAGCACAAAGTAACAAGTAGGACACAGACAATTAGGCCAAACAAACTCTAACAGAATGAATCACATGTTACCTTTAAATTTGAATTCAATTTTTAATTAAAACAGAAAATACCTAGGCTTTTAATAATAAAGTGTTAAAACTCATATTTTTCTTCAATTGTGGGACAATTCCACTTTATAGTATACTGTAAACTATCTAACAAACATTGCTATTAGAAAAGATTTCAAGAGGATAAATTCCCAAAAGTATAATTTCCTGTACGTCAGTGGGTAGAATAATTTACAAAGGGAGAGTTCGACAGTAGAAAATTCAGATCTTAATTGCACTTCAATAGTGAATCATGAAATTGAATACCATGTCAGATGTAACCACACAAGGGCTCAAGCATAAACATAATTATGAAAGAATTAACGTATCTGCATTTGCAAAGAACAAAAGATAGGATTCTGAGAGTAAGAAAACTTGATAGGAATGTTATATGTGAACATACGATTGCAGAAGAGAGACAACATTCTAAAATAAATTAAGATGCAAATATGTCTTATTCTTTATGCTCTATACCCTATTATAATTTCTTAAAACATTCCACATCAGGCATTGAAATAAATCTCTTTCTATTGATTTACTACAGATTGAAATCTAAATGATAGGGAACAAATAAATGGATGTCAGTTGAATGAATAATGTGAATGAACTAAGCCATTCCGCGTGAGAGTGACGACCAAATATCATTTATATTAGCTATAATATTGCTATAATTTCATGGAGGATAGAAATTACCAACTAAACCAAAGAGGACGTGGGAGAAGGGACGGGCCTCGACAACCGAACAAAAGTATCCGAAATCTCTCTCAAATCCTGCAAAATTGAAGCATGTCAGAATACTTTTCTAAAGGATATAAATAAAAATAATCATAAAATATTTATAAATAAAAAAGCCATTATCACTCACTCAAAAAAGAATTGACTTAAAAGAATTTCATAATTTTGTTATTTAATCATCTGCTTCCATCCAGTCCCAATTAGTATCATCAAATCCATCCTCCTCCTCCGATGTTTCCACAATTGTAACATGTGAATTTTGTGCATGAGATGGAATATCAATGATATCAACGGGTACATCTTCTCTTGACCATCTAATGTCATCATCAAGTAATCTAGATGAGGAACCAATGTTATTATTAGGTTCCCGCCAAAATGTGTCTCCAATATTGGGACAATTCTCTTCCTCAAGATCATACAAATCAATAGGTACTTTACTCCTTGCATAATAAACATCTTTCTCAATTTGATCCTCCACATAAAAAACTTGATAAACTTGTGATGCCAACACAAAAGGGTCATCTGTACTGCATAATCTATTGAAGTACACCCGAGTTAACCCATAATCATCTATTTCATTACGGAAGCAATTACATCTAAATAGTACAACACTAAAACTACCCCAATAATCAATCTCAATGATATCCTTAATCGCTCCATAATAGATAACCTCGCCATCGATGGGATTTTGGTCCCTAGTACTAGTAAAACTATCTGTTGTTGTCGATAAAGTCACTCCACTATTTTGAGTCTTGCCTCGGGAATCCCGTTCTTTAGTATGAAATCGGTATCCATTAATAAAATATCACGTATATCTTTTGGCTACCATATTAGGTCTTTTGGCTACCATATTAGGTCCTTTGGCTAGCCATCTAAAATTATCTGGCAATACAATATTTTTAACTTTTTCTTTAAACCAATTGCTGAATTCCCGACTATGATCCCTCGCTCTTACCCATGCATTTGATCTACTATGATTAACAATTAAATTCTTATGTTCCCTGCAATCAAGAACATTTCAAGTTTAATCATATAATAAAGAAAAAATTATATAAAAGATAAATAAATATTAATATAATTTATCTTACTCGATCAACTTTTCCATTTGTTCATCTCCAGTATTGAACAGAGTATATCGATGTGCTTCAAAGCATAACTGCGAATTCATGAGAAAAGTATTTTTTTTCTTACTTCCAATTGGATGACCTATATTAGGGAATATAGATGACAAATTTTGAGAGCACTCATCATCCATAGTTTGGTACATACTTAATTTTGTCTTCACGCCATCATGTAGATATCTCGAACAAAAAGTCAATCCAAAAACCCCTCTGTTATTGACGCTTCTGGACTAGATCGATTACGTACAAAGGCCTTGTACTTACATAGGTTCCTCTCAATGGGATACATCCAACGAAGATGAGCTGGACCCCCAAGCTTAATTTCATTCACCAAATGAACAGACGTGTGGCATTATGTCAAAAATGTTGGATGGAAAATCTTTTCAAGCTCACATGTTATTTCAACAATTTCAGACTGCATTGTTTCAAGATCTCTTCGCCTTATGGCCTTACTACATATAGCTCTAAAGAAATTTCCCAACCTAATCAAGGCCAATGAAAATTCTTGGGCAACACTTTTCTAACAGCAACCTGGAGCAAGTAATGCATTATAAAATGGGCGTCATGACTCTTGTACCCAGATATTTTCATCTCCTTCACTTGCACGCGTTATGAAATATTCGAAGCACACCCTTTTGGTAATTTAGCATTTTTTTATGATAGTACAAAACAATCTTTTTTGTTTTGGTTCCATGTAGAAACAATATTTAGCCAAACTTATAGTTCCATTATTATTTATTCTTGGTTGCAGCTCCTTTCGTATCCCCATTTCTGGTAAGTCATAGCGAGATTTTTCATGATCCTTTGATTTTTCAACTATTTCTAATAAAGTCCCAAGCAAACTATCACATATGTTTTTCTTAATGTGCATCACATCAAGATTGTGCCTCAATTTGTTATGCATCCAATATGGCAATTCGAAAAAAATGGATCTCTTTTTCCACGGACCCTTATCACTCCGAGGCCTTTTTTTAGAGATCTTTACAATGATATTGTTGAATTCAAGCAGCTCTTCAAACACTTCTTCACCCGACAATGGAGAAGGTGCAGGTCTATGCTCCTCTTTACCATCAAAAGATTTTTTATCTCGTCGGAATGGATGATCACGAGGCAAAAATCTTCGATGGCCCAAGTAACACATCTTATGACTATGTTTGAGATATTGATAACATGTGTCATAATTGCAAGTGCGGCATGCCAAACTCCCCTTAGTGCTCCATCCTGAAAGCATTGCTAATGCTGGAAAGTCACAAACTGTCCATATTAAGGCAGCACACATTCAGAATGTTTGGTTGGTTTCAGCATCAAATGTGTCTATCCCAATTTCCCATAGTTCCTTCAATTCTTCAATTAATGGTCGTAGGTACACATCTATATCAGTTCCTGGAGATAATGGACCTGGAATGATCATAGACAACATTATATACTCCGGCTTCATGCAAATCCACGGTGATAAATTATAGTTCATTAACATAACATGCCACGTGCTATGAGAAATGCTCATCGTCCGAAACGGGTTGAAACCATCACTTGAAAGACCCAATCTAACATTCCTAGCATATCTAGAGAAGTCTGGGTGCAAAGAATCAAAAGCCTTCCAAGCTTCCCCATCGGCAGGATGTCTTATATTCCCATCATTGGGTCGTTCATTAGCATGCCATCTCATTGCAGCAGCCGTTTCAGGACACATGAATATCCTCAGAAGCCTAGGCTTTAAAGGAAAGTACCTTAAAACCTTTGCAGGGGTTTTAGAGCTTGCTTTAGTCAAAGTACCACCACTCTTCCATCTTAAAGACCCACAAATAGAGCAATTATCGGCATTCGCATTTTCTTTCCAAAATAACATGCAATCATTAGGTCATGCATATATTTTTTCATAATGAAGACCCAAATCTGTTATCATGTTTCTAGCCTTGTTGAAAGATTCCGGTACCTGAGCAAAGGGAAATGCCTCTTTTATCAACTCTAACAAATCAGAGAAAGCCACATTACGCAACCCATGCAAGGATTTAAGCACGTACAACTAATAGTGAAACTCAGTTTACTGAAATTTTTGCACCCCGGATATAACTCTTGTTTTCCTTCCTCCAACAATTTGAAAAACTTCTTTGCATCTTCAGATAGTCTTTCCCCAACTCCTTCTTCATCCCCTGCCTGACCCTCTATATTTCTAAATGTCATGATATAGCCCATCAATATCGTCATGCATGGTTTCATCACCATTGCTGGGATGAGGTGTATTTCTCGAGGAAAATCCTTCCCCGTGAAAACCCATTTGGTATAACCATCAACAAATCCATGAACAACCAAATGATCCTCCACCACATTTCTATAATACCAATAGTGATTCATGCACTTTTTGCAAGGGCATAAAATTTCATTTCCTTGGGCGGCTCGTTCAAATGCCTTATCAAGAAAATCATTCACTCCACGGATATACTCATCCATCCATCTCAGGAGATTCATCCAACTTTTATCACCATTATCCATAGATATCCTATACGATAAAAGTAAATCAACAAAATTAACCAAATAAACCAAAAATATATTAATTTGTCATTGACCACTGCTTTTAAGGGTGAAACTCATAAAGTCACAAACACTAAAGCAATTTAAGACCTTTAAAAGTTAACTTCTTAAAAATCATTTCTTACAATATGAATAGGAAATATGTGATTAAGTTATTATACTTTTCAAAGAATGTGTAGAGTCATGTTTAAACAATAAAAACCATTAAGTTTCTTGTGGATGTCAAGTAAGTAGTTAGATAATGCTGCCACGACCCTTCAAGCATGATGAGGAAGGACAAGATGAGTCGTTATTAGAAAGCTTAAGTATGACTCAGTGCTGCTATACTAACCCACTTTTAATTAAAACGCTATCATGAGTTAAAATTTTAACATGTTCAGAGAGTTGTCATCTTATAAGCTATTCTAACATTAAAATTGCAAGTCTGGTTAGAATTGTTGCACCCAATAACATTATATTTCCTACAAATGGTTGAACAAGCTTGGTAGATTCATCTCAAACTTAAGAATGTCTATAAGAATCTTTGTCCATGGTGTAGAAAATCTATTGGAAATATATTTGATGTCACGACCCAACCTCGGGAGGCGCGACCGGCGCTCAATCGAGTGAACTCATCTGAGCAAGCCTTTTTAACACTTTCTACCCAGCTCAATACCATTAAGAAAACCATGCTTTCGTTTATTTAGACAATAGCAAAATCGTACATTCAACATTGTCAATTCGTTTTCATATCACGAACCTTAAGTCGTGGTTAAGTCTTTAAGATTTCATACAGTTATAGTTTAGAAGAACTAGAGTTTAGAATTACAATACAGTGCATTATCCCTTCCGACATCCGAACATAACCCACACAAACGTCTACGGAGCCTCTAAGGATACAAAAGACAATTATGACAACGCCGGCAACAAGGCCCCGGCAACATAACCCCTTGGAGGAGAAAGGGGGGCTTACCAAGACTTTGAGAGGAGGATACTCCGCTACGCGCGATAGGCATTGTCCGCTATGTAGCCACCTACATTCATTCAAAAATGTAGCGCCCCCGACAAAAGGGACGTTAGTACCATGGAATAGTACTAGTATGTATAACTAAACACCATCCTGTTAGAAAGTACAACCATACAAGAGTAAAAAGAAATCATAAGGACTACAAAGCTTCAAAACAAGCACCACGTCAGCAATATAAAAGGTTCACATAGTTTTCACATAGTGTAACGACCCGACCGGTCGTTTTGAGTTTTTGCACTTTGCTCGCCAGTTCTCGGGCATGACTTGCCCCGTGTAGTATATTATTACTTATGTAAACCATAGGTTTTGGTTTTTAGGGTAATCAGAATGAATTTGGAAGAACAGTTCTCAGTTTGAAGCTTGAAATTTGAAAGGGTTGACCAAGATTTGACTTGTTTTCATATGATCTCGGATCGGAAATTTTATGATTTGGTTAGCTCCGTTAGGTGATTTGGGACTTAGGAGCATGATCGTAATGCATTTTGGAAGTCCGTGGAAGGTTTAGGCTTGAATTGGCGAAATTAAGATTTCGGCGTTTTCCGGTTGATAGGTGAGATTTTGATATTGAGGTCGGAATGAAATTCCGGAAGTTGCAGTAGTTCCGTTATGTCATTTGGGATGTGTGTGCTAAATTTCAGGTCATTCAGACGTGGTTTGGTTGGGTTTTTGATCAAAAGCGGAATTTGGAAGATTCTAGAAAGTTTGGCTTGAATCCGATGTGTTTTGAGTGATTTGATGTTGTTTGAGATGATTTTAAGGTTGTTACAAGTTTGAATAAGGTATTAGAATATGTTTATGCTTTTGGTGAGGTCCCGGGGGCCTCAGGGTGATTTCGGAATGATTTCGGAGAAGTTTGGAACCTTGTTGCGGCAGCTGATATTGCTGCTTCTAGTATTTCTGCATCCGCGGATTGGGGACCGCAGATGCGGCACCGCATAAGCGGATATTTTGTCGCAAAAGCGGATTTGTGGAGAATTGTCTGGGACCGCAGATGTGGTTGAGGTCCTGCACCTACGGAGCCGCAGGTGCGGATTGTTTATCGCAGATGCGATTTTTGGGAACTCAAGTGATTCCGCAGAAGCGGACGTTGAACCGCAAATGTGGTATCGCTGATGCGGTTGAGGGGCCGCAGATGCGGGGCCTGGTGTCATTACTGAAATCCGCAGAAGCGGATATTTTTCTGCAGAAGCGGGGGCGCAGATGCGCTTATGGGATCGCAGATGCGAAAATGCCTAGGTCAGAATGCATATATTTCACCCTTCACGATTTTGAGAGGGTTTTCACCATATTTCATCCGGGAGAAAGATTGGGAGAGCTAATTGAAGAGGGAAGTCAAGTGGATTTTATGGAGGTAAGATTTTTGGACCCAAAACTTGTTTCTATGATGAATTTTAACATTTATATGCTTGAAATCCATGGAAATCAGTAGCAAAAATGGGTAATTAGGGCTTGAGACTTAAGAGACCTTTGAGTGAGGATTTGAGGGGCCATTTGAGGTCCGATTTTGATGCTCTTTTCGTGATTTCTTATCACTCAGTCTTTATTTATGATTATTACTCACTGAGTTGGCAGTACTCATTTTACCCCTGCACCTTGTGTGTAGATTCAAGTAATTTTTGAGCTTGGTGGCAGTTGTCAGTGGAGTTAGCAAGGTAGCTGCCGGCGTTCGCAGCGCTGCTTTCTCTCTCTTCATTCTATTAGACTATACTGAGTACATTTCATACTTTGTCAGTTGTATTTAGACTTAGTAGATGCTCATGACTAGTGACACCCCTATTTGGGCTGCGTTTGGGTTATATTTCCGTCTTGTTATGATATTATCCGCTGTTTAACATTATTAAATCATGTTTTAGCCTGTTGTATTGCTTTTAGCTGTTTAACTTTGAATCGGAAATGTGTCGGCTGGCCTTGTCTTCACGAGAGACGCCATCACGACCAGGTCTGGGTTTGGGGTCGTGAGAAGTTGGTATCAGAGCCTAGGTTTCATAGGTCTCATGAGTCATGAGGAGGTTTAGTAGAGTCTCGCGGATCGGTACGGAGACGTCTGTGTTTATCCTCGAGAGGCTGCAGAACCTTTAGGAAAACTCCACATTCTTGAACTCTTATCGTGCGTCCTTGATTCAGCTGGAAACGTAGCTCTTTGAACTCCTTCCACGCATTCGTATGCGCGAATGAGCGCTTAGTGTTAGATGTGCATCGATGGCTTGTGATTCCCTAATTGAGGGGCGAGATGTGATCTCTGTGAATTGATGATTGGGCCAGTCTGGAGGACTTGAGGCCGAATTTTGCCTATAGCTTGAGCACCGAGGTGCTAATTGTGTGAGCAAGTGTTTTTGAACTTATATGTGTTGTTGTGCCCCTATTAAGGGAAGTAATGACTGGTTAGTACGTGATGAGGGTGATGTGACTGCGAGAGGTGATCATATGATTTGGAAGGGTCCGCTGGAGGATAGATGATCTATTAGGTGTTTGATTTCCATTATGATTGGATGTATAGCCCCCAGATATGGGTGTGTGAAAAACCTTTTTCATGTTTCCTAGTTGGGAGTGAAATAAATTTCATGTTACGGTATGAGTTCAGATTCAGGAGGACTAAGTGACCGCGTAATGGTTATGACGGTGTAAGGTATATATATAAATGTTAGTTTAAGGTGAAGCAGGTGGGTTATCTCCTGCGAAGTGTTCTGAGGTTGTGTGGTCCTTATGTTGTCGGTTAGGAGATCTCAATTACAAGTGAAATATATGTGTTGAAATTTAATTCGGGTCGCTTAAGAGAGTGGGTTTAATTATTACGTGAGGAAATGCGAGATTTGCAGAAGATATGAAGTACCAGATGGTCTATGTTCCACAAGCTTATGAAGGATTAAGCTAATCTCACTATGGTATTATGGCAGCAATTAAGTATATGCGTTTTGGGTTATTGTGTGTGTTTTGATCTACGGCTCCGAGCCAAGTGGGGGAGTTTGCTATGGATTAGCTGATTGCACGGTTATGTTCTATGTTGGTTCCAGTTTGAGGCGTGCTGGTGAATCAGTTATGGTTTGCGGGGATTGAGCCCGAGGATGGCTCGTGTAAAGGAAGAATTTTCGACTAAGGCAAGGTTGCATTCTGTGGTGTCTAAAGTGCTAATGAGGCGCAGGTTGTTCGGTTCTTTTGATCGGGCTAATTGCAGTTTGGGTAGAGTGGATGAATCTAGAGAATGGTTCTATTGTGTTCCGAATTTTTCATGCAATAATTGGAGACTTTCAAGTGGCACTTGTGGCTGTAGACTAAGGTTTTGCATTTGGAGGGTGTCAAGACTAGTAGTATTTCTATATCATTATGGTGTTCTATGTAGCAGTATCAGGAAGGTAAAGGTAATGGCCTTGGATTCGCAGAAAGGCCCTTTCAGGGTAGATAGTTTGAGCGTGGTGCTTGTGGGAATATTTAAGAGAATATTCAGCGGCTTATGAGCCTTAGACGGTGTGGTTTTATGAGCTTGGGTCTTGTGTGGTAAGTCTGGGTTGAGGAATTGTGGTGCTACAGCAAGAGGGAGTATTAAGTCAGAGGTAAATCAGAAGGAAACTCGGATAGATGGGATAGCTTGGCAGTAGGCCGAATCGGTATGGTAAGGATATAATTAGTCCTTTGGATGTTTACGAGGTGATGAGCTTCTACAGGTGTTTCACAGCAATGCTCTTAGGTTTTAGTGGCCTGCGTAGCTTGGTTGGGTTAGAAGGATTTAGTCATGTCAGGTTTGGTTTTGTCAAAAAAGGAGACGGAGAGTTCTTGATGATTTCAACTACGGTTAGAGATGCGTAATTTCTGCGAGTGTAAGAAGCATGGAATGTGTAGTGATTTTCTTCTGGATGGGATCAATGGAAAGTTCTTGTTTGGTTGAGCACATAGTTGTTTGTGGCTCGGAAGGGATATGAAATTCTCATGTTATTTTAGGATGGATCGGTATATGCGGCATGCGTGGAGGATTGAGATTTGCGTGTGTAAGGTTACGGTTCAGTTCTGAACGGAAGGCCACAAAATTCTTAAGCAGCGGGCAGTTTTAGATAATTAGAGAAATGATCTTCCGATGATTAATGAAATGGTATTGCTAGTTAGAGGTAGTTTGACGAGGGTATATGTTTCAGAAAAAGGCAATGTGATTAAGTTGATGGTACTTCGGTAGTATTGCGGCACTTTCTTGTAGATTGACTGCTGATATTCGAGTTTGCTTGGAGGCACAGAAGAATGTTAGAGTATCTCTCGTGGAATGATTGGATATTAGAGGTGTGGTATGTATTCGGAAGGCAGAATTGGGATCAGGTATGGTGATTCGTGTGCTATCGGGGTTTGGGGACCCGAGTGGATCTTTTGCTGCTTGGTATGTTAGATCTTGGATGTAATATTGGGTATAGACTGGTTGTCTCCGTGTTGTGTTATTCTGGACTATTGCGCTAAGGCGGCAATATTGGCTATGCCGGGAATGCCTCAGATTGAGTGGCGAGGTTCGACGGATTATGTTCTTGGTAGAGTGGTTTTATATTTCGAAGGCCCGGCGGATTGCTGGGAAGGAGTGTCTTTCTTATTTGGGCTCTTGTGATGGATGTCAGTACAGAGGCTCCTCATATTGATTCAATTCCGGTGGTGAGGGACTTTCGAATGTGCTTGTGGCCAGGCATGTCGCCGGGAAAGATTGTTGATTTCGGTATTGATTCGATGCCGGGCACCGTATCGTACGACACCGGCAGAGTTAAAGGAGTTGAAGGAGCAGCTTCAGGAGTTCCTCGATAAGGAGTTCGTTGGCAGGCCAATGTGGATGTGTGTTCTAATTTGAGTCGGCTTGGTTGGCTCCAGATGGCATTATTGAGGGATGTGTTGATTCGATTGTTATTGAGCTTATTAGTAATCTGGGGAGGTCTATGAGTTATCTTTCTGTGTTGCGAGGTGTTGTGACTTGTTGATTATAGGCACATATGGTGCGGTTCTATTGAGGTTTCATAGTGGAAGTTGAACGGGAAGAGTATTGGATATTGCTCGGCGGATGGCGTATCGGTTATGTCCTTTCGGTTGTGTGGTGTATGATGTTTGCTTCCCCGTGGGGATAGTGATTTGTTTTGGTTCCAGACATCAAATTGCGTGTGGTCGTCTATTTCGAGCATGGGGAGATTGAGGTTCAGCTCTTTCAATTGAGTCATTTGCATGATTGGAATATGTTCAGATTGTTGCTTATTGGTGCCCGTATTGCGCAAGCTGTGACTTTAGTCTGTATTGAGGTGTCATGTCACCAGAGTAGTTGTGTTGGAATTAGATAAGGTCGTTGGGATCTTTAATGAATACAACGGGTTCGATTTCAGCATGTTCGAAGGATAATATCGAGGTTCAGCTCGGAAATTTGCTATGGTCTTTGCCAAAAGAGAATTGGCTTCATGAATAGTTGATCTGAGAGATGGTTATGGTTTACTACGTGTTTCATTTATCATTGGCAGTATATGAAAGTGCTGGAACGAGACTTTAGTTGATAAGAGGTTTTCTATCGATATTCGGTTGTTGTGTGCAGCTACTGTGATTAGAAGTTATCGCTACAAGTGTTTGAGTTATGTGGTATATCATGTGATTGCACCGGAGTTAGCAGGTATGGGTTATTACAGCTTGTTCGGGCTTATTCAGAGGATAAATGTGAGATTCTGATCTTGTGGATGATTTTTCGAAGTAGAAATGTGGTTTTAAGGATTATGGGCTAGATTGAATTGCGAAATTTCAGTTGCAATGTGTTATCAGACCTATATGAGATAGGGTGACGTGGGATCACCCCCGGGTATATGCGTGGTATGGTTATTCGGTGATTGGTTGGCTTTTGGAACAACTCTGGGCACGTTCGAGACGAAGGTATGTTTAAGTGGGGGAGGATGTAACGACCCGACCGGTCGTTTTGAGTTTTTTCACTTTGCTCGCCAGTTCTCGGGCATGACTTGCCCCGTGTAGTATATTATGACTTATGTAAACCGTTGGTTTTAGTTTTCAGGTTAATCGAAATGAATTTGGAAGAACAGTTCTCAGTTTGAAGCTTTAAATTTGAAAGGGTTGACCAAGATTTGACTTGTTTTCATATGATCTCGGATCGGAAATTTTATGATTTGGTTAGCTCCGTTAGGTGATTTGGGACTTAGGAGCGTGATCGGAATGCATTTTGGAAGTCCGTAGAAGGTTTAGGATTGAATTGGCGAAATTAAGATTTCGGCGTTTTCCGGTTGAGAGGTGAGATTTTGATATAGAGGTCGGAATGAAATTCCGGAAGTTGCAGTAGTTCCGTTATGTCATTTGGGATGTGTGTGCAAAATTTCAGGTCATTCGGACGTGGTTTGGTTGGGTTTTTGATCAAAAGCGGAATTTGGAAGATTTTAGAAAGTTTGGCTTGAATCTGATGTGTTTTGGGTGATTTGATGTTGTTTGAGATGATTTTAAGGTTGGTACAAGTTTGAATAAGGTATTAGAATATGTTTGTGCTTTTGGTTGAGGTCCCGGGGGCCTCGGGGTGATTTCGGAGAAGTTTGGAACCTTGTTGCAGCAGCTGATATTGCCGCTTCTGGTATTTCCGCATCTGCGGATTGGGGACCGCAGATGCGGCGCTGTATAAGTGGATATTTTGTCGCAGAAGCGGATTTGTGGAGAATTGTCTGGGACCGCAGATGCGGTTGAGGGCCCGCACCTGCGGAGCCGCAGGTGCAGATTGTTTATCGCAGAAGCAATTTTTGGGAACTCAAGTGATTCCGCAGAAGCGGACGTTGAACCGCAAATGCGGTAGAGGGGCCGCTGATGCGCTTTTGGGATCGCAAATGCGAAAATGCCTGGGTCAGAATGCATATATTTCACCCTTCGCGATTTTGAGAGGGTTTTCACCATATTTCATCCCGGGGAAAGCTTGGGAGATCTAATTGAAGAGGGAAGTCAAGAGGATTTCATGGAGGTAAGATTTTTGGACCCTAAACTTGTTTCTATGATGAATTTTAACATTTGTAAGCTTGAAATCCATGGAAATCAGTAGCAAAAATAGGTAATTAGGGCTTGAGACTTAAGAGACCTTTGAGTGAGGATTTGAGGGGCCATTTGAGGTCCGATTTTGATGTTCTTGATATGTACGAACTCGTATGAGGATGAGGATTCTATTGATGTGAAAATTTCTGAGTTTCGAGAAGTGGGCCCGGGGCTTGGGTTTTGCTAATTTCGGGATTAGTGCCCGTTATTGATTGTTTTCGCTTGGGCTTTGTTCCCTTAGCATATTTTGATGCCCTCGTTCTGATTTTGGATAGATTCGACGCTCGTGGAGGCCGATTCGAGGGGCAAAGGCGTCGCGAGCTAGAGATTTAGCCGGTTCGAAGTGAGTACGATTGTAAATGATGTTCTGAGGGTTTGAAACCCCGAATTGGAAATTGTAGTGCTATATTGAGGTGAGGCACACGCTTAATGGCGAGCGTGGGGTCGTGCACTATTGGGGATTGTGACTTGGTCCGTCCCGATTGATGATTTTACCGTGTATTTGATTGAAATCTATTTGCTATCATCATTATTTGGGCTGAATGCCATATTTGGGCTCCATGCTAATTATTTGAACCCTTCGGGGATTGTTGTTGATGTTTCCTCACTGTTTGGACTTTATACTTGAACTCAATCATGTTATTTCCACTGTTTTCAAAACTCAGCCATGCTTACTCTGTCAAATGATATTTAAATGACGTTTTGGGCTGAGAAATATTGTTTTCTATTGCCCGAGGGGCTTATGTGATTTTTGACTGAGTAAGGCCGAGGGCCTGTGTTGTGAGGATACCTTTGGGATCGGGCTACACGCCGCAGCGGTGATGCATATCTTCGGGATCGGGCTGCACACCGCAGCGGTGATACACTGATTTGATTATGAGGTCGAGGGCCTGAGATTGTACGCCACGATGTGGCCTGATATTGAAATGAGGTCGAAGACCTGTTTGTGATGCCACGAGATGGCTAGATATTGCGCTTGGGCCATAAGGAGCCCCTCTAGGAGTCTGCACACCCCCAGTGTGCGCGGGTACCCAGTGTGATGTGAGATATATCCCGAGGAGCTGGTATTGTTCGATGTGATTTCCCGAGGGGCTGGTACTGTTCTGAGATATTGCCTGAGGGGTGGATTTGTTGATACTTGTGCCCGAGGGGCGAACCTTATGTGCTTATCTTTCTTATTTGCCTGTCATTTACTTGCTTAATTGTGTATTTGTGCCCGAGGGGCGGATTTCTGTGCTTATCTGCACTAGTTGTTCTGCATTCATTTGCGCAACTGTTGAAAAAGTCATTTTTAAAGAAGTTTAAACTGAGCTAAGACGTTTTAAAGGATTTTACAGCTTCATTTCTTTCTTACTGGCTTTTGAAACTGCTTCTATACAGCATGTTGATGCTCTTTTCGTGATTTCTTATCACTCAGTATTTATTTATGATTATTACTCATTGAGTTGGCAGTACTCATTTTACTCCCTGCACCTTGTGTGCAGATTCAGGTATTTTCTGAGCTTGGTGGCAGTTGTCAGTGGAGTTAGCAAGGTAGCTGCCAGCGTTCGCAGCACTGCTTTCTCTCTCTTCATTCTATTAGACTGTACTGAGTACATTTCAGACTTTGTTAGTTGTATTTAGACTTAGTAGATGCTCATGACTAGTGACACCCCAATTTGGGCTGTGTTTGGGTTATATTTCCGTCTTGTTATGATATTATCCGTTGTTTAACATTATTAAATCATGTTTTAGCCTGTTGTATTGCTTTTAGTTGTTTAACTTCGAATTGGAAATGTGTCGGCTGGCCTTGTCTTCACAAGAGGCGCCATCACGACCGGGTCTGGGTTTAAGGTCGTGACACATAGTTTCCAAAAGTTTTAGGTTGGGGCATTCCATATTGTTGCATCATCATCCACAATACCACCGGTTCCTTGAGCGGAATCCGAACACGGCCCGATCGGCTAAGCCGTCTTACCAAGACGTTACCCTTATTTCATTCTCACTTTCCAGTTTCAATTATCAATACATTACCACCATGTGTGTATAACATGGGGTCCGATCACAGCCCGATCGGCTAAGCCGTCTCACCAAGACGTTACCTTTTTCCGTTAATCATCTCACTTCAATCTTTGGTTTCACATGTATTAGTTCATCGGCAATTAGGGCCACAATTACCACATTCCATAACTCACGTTTCACATTATTCCCATTTTCAACATTAACCTTGCCATTTAAGATCATAGGCACATGCAAAAGCAATTTATGTTATAAACATAGAGAGAAATTCATCTAGTTTGGCATATTAATAATAATGTAACCTTGATTTGACATTTAGGCATTTAGCACATAGCTCATGTTCTCCACACATCCTCAATTTAAAAAGAATAACACATTAAACACATGGAGAAGCACCTTCCACATACATTTTCACAATATCAATTCATTTGACCTAACAAGTACTACATCAATCAAATTTCGGACTTACAACATTTGCACGGAGCACCATGGAGGCTCAATTTCTAAGAGGAGAGGGTTTTGCCATACACACCTCAATAGAGCTTTCCTTAAATCCTTATAATAAATTCCGGAATTTCCTAGCAACTTCGATCTATTTTATGAAAATTACAAATTGAACCCAAGAATTAGAGTCATGAATAAGATTCTAGCTCATTTAAGTAAATTATCAAGCACTAAGTGTACACAGTGATTCTAGGACCCTTTTGTGAGAGATTTCTATCATTTTACACCCCAATTGCTATCTTTTTAGTTCACAACCTCCCAATACCCTATTATCTTTTATGCATGCAAGAAAATCCATTCTTATACCCATGAATCCCCAAGCTAATTACTCATTCTAGTGTGAATTTCGAAACCAAAGGTTAGGGCTCAAGTTCTTACCTCTTGGGGTGAAGGCCTAGCAAATTTTATTTGATAATCTTCAAGGGTTTAGAAAAGAATTGAGTGGGGATTTGATGAAGATCACCCTCTCTCTCTAGAAGTTCCTCTCTCACTCTTTTTGCAGAAGAATATCTTAAAAGGGGTCTAATGGGGTGTTTTTAATGGGATGGGGTCGCGTTATAAAAGTTAGAAAATAGGAGCCCCGACACGATGTGCGATCGCTCAATGGACATGCGGCCCGCAGAATCGACCGCAAAAATGGCCCCAAAAACCTAAACAAACTGCCCGGGTATGCGACAGAAATGCGGCCCGCACACTGGTTCTGCGGTCGCATAATGCACCGCAGAACTGCCCCTCACAAAAATTCCAAGGGGATTATGCGATGACTATGCGGCCCGCATATTGATTATGCGATCGCATAATTGGCCGCATAGTTGACCTCAAATTAACCATCAAACTGTCTGACTCTACGGCGACTATGCGGTCTACATAGCTACTCTGCGATCGCATAATGGACCGCAGAAACGCACTTTTCTGGAAAATATTGTTCCTTAACTTTTTAATGCACAGATCAATCCAAAGGGTCCGAACCGCGGTGAGCAAGCTCGTCGCGAAGAATTTTACAAAACTCTAGCACATATACCTAACTTGGCACTACGAGCTTTCGGTTTTGAGTAGAAATTTTCACGGGGCCTTACATTGACAAGACCAAGGAACTACAAAATAGACTTGTACTTGAGGATAGTTCAGAAAGTAATAGGATGGAGTACAACAATATGAATGCTCAGCTCATAAGGAACATTAAGAATGAAGAATCCTTTAGAGGCAAAAAGCAGGATTGAAGTGGTATTCGGAGGGGGATAATAACACTAAATTCTTTCACTCTGTAGTCAACTCCAGAAGGAAAAAGTTGCAGTTAACAAGAATTACAAAATAGGATGGCACCGGGATTGAGAATAATGATTAAATAAAAGCAGAAGCTGTCGGTTTTTTCGAACAATAGTTCACACAAGATATCACATGTAGGGTAGGCAGCTTCCCAGAGTGATAGATGATGATGATAACCAGACATTGGGGGGCATTCTTACCATATTGCAAAGCTTTGTTATAGTTTTTCAAGTCTTGAACTATTGGAATATAAGAAAGCTTCACTTTAATATGATTGCATGGATCTTTTGACATCTGAATTCATTTTTCTAATTTTCTCTTTGCTTCATACCTAGTGACTATCTTTTTACATTTCAAAAGGAACCAGCAAAGGTTTCAGAGCTAATAGCTAGTACAACTTGCATTAGCGTTGGCTACATTGTGAACCACTTAAATATCTGCCCGACTGAGCATATTGACTAAGAATATAAAAGTTGACTTGCGTGAAAGTTTGGCTACTCAAGCAAGTTTTTAAATAATTGTACAAAAATTAATTTGATAGCATAATTGTGAAAGAGATACGATGATTTTAAGGTGACATGTATTGTTGTTATCAAAGCTGTAATGATGATTAAATTTATTTTATCTTTTGGGATTTCAGACGAATAAATTATCTCCTTACAGTTTCTGAGACAATTGTGCATCAACCCTACCGTTATAGTGTATCCCGCATCTGTTAAATTCTCCAACCTATAGTTTAATAAATACTATGGGTATAACTCAAACTCAAGAACCAGAGACTGAAACCCAATAAGAAGTGTATCAACCATTCTTATCATTGACATCAACATTGTTACACTTGTAGGGCAACCTTAATCTATTCGCAAATGATAGGCTCCCAACTGAACGATTTCTAATTACAAAGTATCCGCTGGACAAAACTCCTACACCTATGAATCAAACAGTGACATAACTAACAAATTATAGAATCAAAACCTATCAATTATGCCAAAGTAAAGCACAGTTTCAATGAAATTCACAATTTGAAGCACAATAAGAAGACATGCACCAGTGTGTTTAATCTCCATTCAATCACACTATGTCTCTCAAATACTCCCAAAAATAAAAATCAATTGAATCGGATAATATCAAACATTAATACTAAAATCTTCATTCAAAAACACAACTATCGAACGTGGTTATCTAAAATTTAAATTAAAAAGAGATTAAAAAAACTTACTGCGATTTATCCCACAGCTATCAGTTCCAATTTCTTCCTCACTAATGGAATCTGCAAATTATGGCTCGACTATTGAGAAATTACAAAAGGAGGTGGTCGAGCTTAGTCGAGAAAAAGCCCTATAATTTTGGGGCTGTTTGAAAATGTGGAGCTTGGATTAATAGAAGGAGGTGGTTGTTTCGGGTGGAGGAGATAAAGCTTATGGGTGAAGAAAAAGAAAATCAAATCTTGGAACTAGTCGAAGAGCTGGAACGATTTTGTTGATGGAGGGATGGTGGTTGTTGTTGACGGCTGTAGAAGGAGGTGGTTGTTGACGGCCGTAGTTGTTACAGAGTTGGAGGTTCTACTGTGGAGGTTGACGGCGGTATGGTGGCAGATTCGGCGGTTGATGGCTGCCTTTCGATGGTTGTTACAGAGTCGTCATTCTGGGTGAAGTCAGGGATGGCCTTTCGATTTAGTTGATTTTAATTTTATTAGGTATAGAAATTAATTAAGACAAAAAGAAATTTATGTAAACAGAGGGATTCTAGCGCGAGTTTTACTAAAATTCAGGGGGCCAATATTTTAGGAGGGAAAAAACAAGCGTTCCCATTGCATTTTTTTCAAATCCGTGGCAACAGATGTCACGATCCATTTTTCTTAATAGGTCATGATGGCGCCCAACACCATAGTCGGGCAAGCCAACGCGGAAATATAAATAATTTCTCATTTACTTTTACCAAATAAATACAACAATTTCTTAATTTAAGGTTCAAACAAGTAATAACCAGTGGTAAACCATAATAAGTATACAAATCCCAAAAGAATAGTCTACTAATGTGTATGCCAAGACCTGGTGTCACAAGTTGTGGGCAAGCAGCAGAATATACAAAATAATAACACTATCCTACTTTCTGAAATAGAATAGACAGTCAAAAGTAAGAAAAGACTCCATCAGCTGCTGGTCGGCACAGGAAGGGAAGCAGCTCACCGTGGAAGTCTCGAACTACGATCAGGGACGCGCGCCGGTCTGATAGCCAGATGAACCTGCCTCAGGGCCTGTACAATTAAGTAAATAAGTGTAGCATGAGTACACAAACAATATGTACCCTGTAAGTATCCCGTCTAATCTCGAAGAAGTAGAGACGAGAGGTTGACTTGATACGTACTAGGGTCAAATAATACAATATGATGATATGCCAGGCATGATGGTCACAATTATATAACTGTTGAAATAAGGATTTCTAGTTCATGTCATTTTAATATCACAGTTAATCCATTACATTTCAAACCATGTATCAGGCAAGTCATCAATAATAATTCACATAAATATCATGCGCACATTATGCCGAGGTCGACGGCCCGATCCAACAGAAAAGAAACTGTGCACTGCTAGAGGGTCGAATGACGCTAACCATAGATGCATCTATTTCTACCGAGGCAATCGGCCCGATCCACAGATATCAATTATAAACAGAATAATACAAGAAGGCGCATTTATATTCAAATCAACTCATACAAGTACTCAACAATGCATATGTTAATTTATGTTCATTCCCAATTCTCTAACATATCCGAAATGATCACATTAGCAGGAATACATATAACATTTTGCAAATATAGCATGATACGGGCCCTAAACTACCCGGACCTTTAGCATGATAGTAGCTACGTACGGACTCTCGTCACCTAGTGCGTACGTAGCCCCCGCATTCAGTGGCAAATTACACAATTATTACTCCTATGGGGACAATTCCCTCTTACAAGGTTAGAAAGGAGACTCACCTTGCTCCAAAGTGCACTTCCAATTTCAAGAACAAACCCGAACTCTCAATTTGGGGCTGAACGATCCGAAACTAGTCAAATGGGGTAAGAACTAGTCAATACACGGGAACAAGATCATATTCCAACTATTAACACAATTTCCCAACCTTAAACACGAGTTTCCTAAAATTTGACCCCGGGCCCACGTGACCAAATTCCGAAAATTTTCAAAGGAAGTTGTTCTTTGTAACCAAAGGATCAAGAATATATGATTTCTACTTCATTTCATAACCTATTTCGTGGAAAAATCTAAGTTTTACCAAAACCCTAGGTTTTGCTCTAACCCCATGATTTTACCTTAATCCTAGTGTTTAATCTACCTAGGACATGAGTATTAAACTAAAAATAGGTGGGATAAACTTACCTCAAGATGCTAGGTGAAGGTCTTCTCTCAAAAGCTAAAAAATCGCCCAATGGAGGAGAGAAATATGGCAAAAATGGCTTAGAACCCGTATTAAATGATGCTCACTGCTTCAGCGATTTCCGCATCTGCGGTCCCGCTTCTGTCAGAAATTGGACGCATCTGCGGAACCGGCCAAGCGGGCTGAGACCGCTTGTGCGGTCTTGAAGCTGCTTCTGCGGCTTGGGAGCCGCTTCTGCGATTTTGGGCCTGGTCTACCTTGGCCGCATCTGCGATAGGCGGACCGCTTCTGCGGTCTCGCACCTGCGGTCGACCAACCGCAGGTGCGGTTATAACAGAAGCAGATGCTCAGCTCTTCTCAACATTTCCAGCTTCACTCGAGCCTCGTCCGATTGATGCTCGGGGCTCCCGGTCCTCGCCCGAACATACCGACAAGTCTGAAATCATGAAACGGACCTACTCGAACCTTCGGAACGCCCGAAACAACGCTAAATCTAAGAATCACCCCTAAAACCAATTGAATCAAACTTATGAACTTCAAGTTCTTAATTTTCCTCTAACGAGCCCAAACGCACTTAAACTACTCGGATTGACACCAAATTTTGCGGGCAAGTCTTAAATGTTATATCGGACCTGTACCAGGCTCCGGAACCAACATACGAGCCTCATACCCATGTGATCAATCATTATTTAGTTTCTTTAAATCCTTAGAATTTCATTTTAACAATTTCCAATAAAAATTCATTACGCGGGCTAGGGACCTCGGAATTCGATTTCGGGCATACGCTCAGGTCCCATATTTTCCTACGTACCCTCCAGGTCCGTCAAAATGCAAATTCGGGTCCGTTTGCTAAAAATATTGACCAAAGTCAAACTTAGCATTTTAAGAAAATCTCAAGGAATCAAGTGAGCCTATTTCCACCCAAACTCCTCCAAGACCCGAACCAACCATCCCCACAGGTCGTAAATCAGATAAAGCAAGCGCGGGAAGTTTTATTTGGGGGAACTGGGTTCTAAAAAGCAAAATGACCGGTCGGGTCGTTACATTCTCCATCTCTTAAACAAACGTTCGTCCTCGAACGAACATAGAAAAGTAGCTGAGGTGCCAAATAAGTGTGGATATCTGCTCTGCATGTCCTCCTCGAACTCCCAGGTCGCCTCCTCGACT
>NW_017672391.1:24610-31604 GCF_001879085.1 Nicotiana attenuata
GCCACCCGGTCTCTGATGTTCATACTTGACCTGCTGGCAATTCAAACACCTAGCCATATACTCCACTATGTCTTTCTTCATCCTCCGCCACCAGTAATGCTGCCTCAAATCACGATACATCTTTGTAGCACCCGGATGAATGGAATACCGCGAACTATGAGCCTCCTCCAAGATCCTCTCCCTCAGACCATCAACACTAGGAACACATAAGCGACCCTGGAGTCTTAGAACACCATCCTCGCCAATGGAAACCTCCTTGGCGCTACCCTGCAGCACTGTCTCTCTAAGAACTGCCAAGTGGGGATCATCGAACTGACGGGCCTTGAACTGTCCCAATAATGAAGACTGAGCAACCACACACGCAAGGACTCTGCTGGGCTCCGAAATATCTAGCCTCACAAGTCTGTTAGCCAAGGACTGAATGTCTAAAGCTAGTGGCCTCTCCCCTGCTGGAATGAATGCCAAGCTACCCATACTCTCTGCCTTCCTGCATAAGGCATCCGCAACCACATTTGCCTTGCCCGGATGATAAAGAGTGGTGATGTCATAATCCTTCAGTAACTCCATCCACCTACACTGCCTCAAATTGAGATCCCTCTGCTTGAACAAATGCTGCAAGCTGCGATGATCAGTATAAACCTCACATGACACCCTATACAGATAATGCCTCCATATCTTGAGAGCATGAACAATCGCGGCCAACTCTAAATCGTGCACAGGATAATTCTTGTCATGAATCTTCAGCTGGCGCGATGGATAGGCAATAACTCGCCCCTTCTGCATCAATATACACCCCAATCCAATGCGTGAAGTGTCACAATATACCGTATACATCCCTGAACCGGAAGGCAACACAAGAACTGGTGCTGTAGTCAAGGTTGTCTTGAGCTTCTGAAAGCTCACCTCACAATCATCGGACCAATGGAAAGGAGCACCCTTCTGGGTCTATCTAGTCAGAGGTGATGCAATAGATGAAAAGCCCTGCACGAATCGCTTGCAATAGCTTGCTAATCCCAGGAAGCTCCTGATCTCGGTCATCGAAGTAGGACATGGCCAACTCTGAACTGCCTCAATCTTCTTGGGGTCCACTTTAATACCCTCTCCAGACACAATATGCCCCAAGAATGCCACAGACTCTAGCCAGAACTCACACTTGGAGAACTTAGCATATAGCTTTTGCTCTCGCAAGGTCTGAAGCACTACCCTCAAATGCTCCTCGTGCTCACCCAAGATACGGGAGTATATCAAGATGTCATCAATGAAGACGATGACAAAACGAATCAATATAAGGCCTGAACACTCTGTTCATCAATTCCATAAATGCTGCTGGGGCATTAGTCAAGCCAAAGGACATCACCAGAAACTCATAATGGCCATACCTCATCCGGAATGCGGTCTTCGGAACATCCGAGTCCCGAATCTTCAATTGATGGCACCTCGACCTCAAGTCAAACTTAGAGAACACCCTAGCACCCTGCAACTTGTCGAACAAATCATCAATGCGTGGCAACGGGTACTTATTTTTTATGGTAGCCTTGTTCAACTGGCGGTAGTCAATGCACATCCGCATGGTCCCATCCTTCTTCTTCACAAATAACACTGGTGCGCCCCAAGGTGAAATACTGGGCCTAAGAAACCCTTTTACTAACAACTCCTCAAGCTGCTCCTTCAACTCTTTCAACTCCTTCGGAGCTTTACAATACGGTGGGATAGATATAGGTTGGGTGCCTGGAGCCAAGTCAATACAGGAATCAATATCACGATCCGGTGGCATGCCAGAAAGATCAGAAGGAAACACAACGGCGAACTCCCGAACTACTGGAATTGAATCAATCGTAAGAGACTCTGCGGTGGTGTCCGGAACAGAAGCCAAATACGCCAAACACCCCTTCTCGATCATTTGCCGAGACTTTACGAAAGAGATAACCCGGCAACCCTGGCATCGCTAAAGTAACAGTCTTGGCATGGCAATCTAGGATGGCGTGATACGGAGATAACCAATCCATGCCCAGGATGACCTCAAAATCGATCATATCAAGCAACAGGAGATCTGCTCTAGTCAAAACCATAGAATGTGACCACACAGGACCGGTAGATCCGATCCACAACCACAGAATCGCCCACAGGAGTGACACGTGAATAGAAATGCCTAAGGGCTCAGGAGAATAACCAGAAAGCAAGCAAACAGAGATGACACATACGAATAGGTAGACCTTGGATCAAATAATACCGAAGCATCTCTACCGCAGATGGAAATAATACCTGTGATGACGGCATCTGAGGCCAATGCATCTGGCCTAGCTGGAAGGGCATAGAATCTGGCTGGAGCGTCGGCTGGCTGGCTTCCACCTGTCTGAGCAGTAGCTGGCTGACCTCTCCCTGCCTGGCCTCCACCTCTAGGATAGCCCCTACCAGTCTGCCCTCCACCTCTAGGTGGCGGGGCAGTCGGTGCTGAAATTATAGGCTGCTGACCCTGCTGTACTGCCTTGCCCCGAAGCTTGGGGCAGTATCTCCTCATATGACCAAGGTCTCCGCACTCAAAATAACTTCGCGGTGCGACGACGTGTTGCCCTGATGGCTGACCCTGATGGCCTGTAGACCCACTAGAAGAAGCCTGAATAGCCGGTGGACGGTATGAACTCTCCGGCATAGCACTGAAATAAGAATAAGAAAAACCCTGAGGACCTGAATACCCACCGGAGGAACCCTGAATAGCTGGTGGGCGGTAAGAACTCTCGGGTATGGCGCTGAAATAGGGACGCGCCGGAGTACCCCGAGCAGGTAGTGGTGCTGAATATGGGGTCCTGCTGGGATGCCCCCTCCCAAACTGACCTCTGCCCCTAGCCGGGGCACCTCTGAACTCTTCGGAAAATCTAGCCCTCTTATCCTGCTGCATCTGCTCCTTACCCCTCAAACGGTAGCCCTCAATCCTCCGAGCAATCTCCACTACTAACTGATAAGGAGTCCCCATCTCTACCTCTCGGGCCATGTTGGCCCTGATGCCAAAATGCAACCCTGCAACAAACCTCCGCACCCTCTTTGTGTCAGTAGAAAGTATCATCAATCATGGCAGGATAGCTCAGAAAAACCTCGCCTCATAATCGGTCACGGACATCTGACCCTGCTCAAGCTGCTCAAACTGATACCGCAACTCTTCCCTCTTAGAAGGTGGAATATACCTGTCCAGAAACAACTGCGTGAACTGACTCCAAGTGATAGGAGGAGAACCCGCGGGTCTGCCTAGAACATAAGACTGCCACCATCTGCGGGCCCTGCCCTCTAGCTTAAAAGTAGTAATGTCAACCCCATGCGACTCCAATATCCTCATGTTGTGCAGTCTGTCCCTGCACCTATCAATGAAGTCCTGAGCATCCTCATGACGCTCATCCCCGAAGACTGGAGGGTGAAGTCTAGTCCATCTATCCAACAGCTTCTGCGGGTCACCATCCGCAGCTGGTCTGGGCTCGGGTACCACTACAGCAACTGGCTGAGCTCCATCCGCGGGTAGTGTAACCGGAGTCTGATACACTGCACCTGCATGACCATGAGCCTGAGCAGTAGGGGTCTGTGATCCCCCTCCTGCCTGTGATGTAGCTGGATCTGCTGGAAATAAACCAGCCTGAGTCATGGTATCCATGAATTGTAGCATACGACCCATGACCTCCTGGAATCCCGGTGCTGTCATAGGGGTGGGCTAGCTGTGGGCACCTCGTCCTGCTCCTCAATAATAGGATCTCCCCCAGGATCTGCTGGCTGTGCTACTGGAGCAGCTCTGGGATGCCCTCGTACCCTACCTCGGGCCGGTGCCCTCCCCCGGCCTCTGCCTCGGCCTCTAGCAACGGGGGGAGCAGCCCCTCCCGGGTCCGGAATGTCTTCCATGCGTATCCTCACCATCTGTGAGAGAATAGAAGAGAGAAATTTAGTGTACCATCCACTGCACGATAGGAAATGAATAAGGAGTAGTTTCCTAACACCCTATAGCCTCTCGAAGATAAATACAGACATCTCCGTACCGATCTACAAGTCTCTATTAGGTTTGCCCATGACTTGTGAGACCTACGTGAACCTAGTGCTCTGATACCATGATGTCACGACCCATTTTCCCTAATAGGTCATGATGGCGCCCAACACCATAGCCGGGCAAGCCAACGCGAAAATATAATAAGTTCTCATTTTACTTTTACCAAATAAATACAGCAATTTCTTAATTTATGGTTCAAACAAGTAATAACCAGTGGTAAACCATAATAAGTATACAAATCCCAAAAGAATAGTCTACTAATGTGTGTGCCAAGACCTTGTGTCACAAGTTGTGGGCAACTAGTAGAATATACAAAATAATAACTCTATCCTACTGTATGAAATAGAATAGAAAGTTAAAAGTAAGAAAAGACTCCATCAAGCTGCCGGTCAGCACAGGAAGGGAAGCAGCTCACCGTGGAAGTCTCGAACTACGATCAGGGATGTGTGCCGGTCTGATAGCCAGATGAACCTGCCTCAAGGCCTGTAGAATTAAGTACAGAAGCGTAGCATGAGTACATAAACAATATGTACCCAGTAAGTATCCCGTCTAATCTCGAAGAAGTAGAGACGAGAGGTCGACTTGATACTTACTAGAGTCAAATAATACTATATGATGATATGCCAGGCATGATGGTCACAATTATATAACGGTTGAAATAAGGATTTCTAGTTCATGTCATTTTAATATCACAGTTAATCCATTACATTTCAAACCATGTATCAGGCAAGTCATCAATAATAATTCACATAAATATCATGCGCACATTATGCCGAGGTCGACGGCCCGATCCAACAGAAAAGAAACTGTGCACTGCAGAGGGTCGAATGGCGCGAACCATAGATGCATCTATTTCTACCGAGGCAATCGGCCCGATCCACAGATATCAATTATAAACAGAATAATACAAGAAGGCGCATTTATATTCAAATCAACTCATACAAGTACTCAACAATGCATATGTTAATATATGTTCATTCCCAATTCTCTAACATATCCTAAATGATCACATTAGCAGGAAAACATATAACATTTTGCAAATATAGCATGATGCGAGCCCTAAACTACCCGGACCTTTAGCATGATAGTAGCTACGCACGGACTCTCGTCACCTAGTGCGTACGTAGCCCCGGCATTTAGTGGCAAATTATACAATTATTACTCCTATGGTTAGAAAGGAGACTCACCTCGCTCCAAAGTGCACTTCCAATATCAAAAACAAGCCCGAACTCTCAATTTGGGGCCGAACGATCCGGAACTAGTCAAATGGGGTAAGAACTAGTCAATACAAGGGAACAAGATCATATTCCAACTATTAACACAATTTCCCAACCTTAAACACGAGTTTCCTAAAATCCGACCCCGGGCCCACGTGCCCGGATTCTGAAATTTTTCAAAGGAAGTTGTTCTTTGTAACCTAAGGATCAAGAATATATGATTTCTACTTCATTTCATAACCAATTTCGCGGAAAAATCTAAGTTTTACCAAAACCCTATGTTTTGCTCTAACCCCATGATTTTACCTTAATCCTAGTTTTTTATCTACCTAGGACACAAGTATTAAACTAAAATTAGGTGGGATAAACTTACCTCAAGATGCTATGTGAAGCTCTTCTCTCAAAAGCTCAAAAATCGCCCAATGGAGGAGTGAAATATGGCAAAAATGGCTTAGAACCCGTATTAAATGATGCTCACTGCTTCAGCGATTTTCGCATCTGCCGTAAGGGGACCGCAGACGCATCTGTGGAACTCTCCAAGCGGGCTGAGACCGCTTCTGCTGTCTTGAAGCCGCTTTGCAGAGCCGCTTCTGCGGCTTGGGAGCTGCTTCTACGGTTTTGGGCCTGGACTACCTTGGCCGCATCTGCGATAGGTTGACCGCTTCTGCGGTCTCGCACCTGCGGTCGACCAACCGCAGGTGCGGTTATGACAGAAGCAGATGCTTCAGCTCTTCTCAACATTTCCAACTTCACTCGAGCCTCGTCTGATTCATGCTCGGGGCTCCCGACCCCCCCCCCCCTCCCCCCCGAACATACCGACAAGTCTGAAATCATGAAACGGACCTACTCGAACCTTCGGAACGCCCGAAACAACGCTAAATCTAAGAATCACCCCCTAAAACCAATTGAATCAAACTTATGAACTTCAAGTTCTTAATTTTCGTCTAACGAGCCAAAACGCACTTAAACTACTCGGATTGACACTAAATTTTACGGGCAAGTCTTAAATGTTATATCGGACCTGTACCGGGCTCCGGAACCAACATACGAGCCTGATACCCATGTGATCAATCATTATTTAGTTTCTTTAAATCCTTAGAATTTCATTTTAACAATTTTCAATAAAAATTCAGTACTCGGGCTAGGGACCTCGGAATTCGATTTCGGGCATACGCTCAGGTCCCATATTTTCCTACGGACCCTCCGGGATCGTCAAAATACAAATCCGGGTCCGTTTGCTAAAAATATTGACCAAAGTAAAACTTAGCCTTTTAAGAAAATCTCAAGGAATCAAGTGAGCCTATTTCCACCCAAACTCCTCCAAGACCCGAACCAACCATCCCCACAGGTCGTAAATCAGATAAAGCAAGCGCGAGAAGTTTTATTTGGGGGAACGGGGTTCTAAAAAGCAAAACGACCGGTCAGGCCGTTACAACAGATATATTTATTGGCATGGTTAGGATAAGCGTTCCAAAAAATAAAACCCTATTGGAACGCTTTTTAATTAGCGGCAACGGTTTTATAGCAAAAGTGTGCTAGTATCACCCATGTAATATTGCAACGGTTAGAACCGTTCCAATGATTGATCTGTAGGAACGGTTTCTAAACCGTTACAAAAACGTCTGTTCCAATAGGCCCATTTTCTGGTAGTGTTCATACACGTTTAAAACTCCAAGCTTCTATACATTCTGTGAGGCTTACCCCTAAGTTTTTCATTAGGATCCATAATAATATTGAAGTCCGCCCCCCCCCCCCC